>NC_134359.1:25899689-26167189 GCF_048569485.1 Anomaloglossus baeobatrachus
TGGAATCTGAGCTATCAACTACGGATTTGTTCTATGATCTGTTATGAATAAAATATGGCTAAAAGAGATTCTGAAATCTTTATATTCTTGTTTGCTTAAAATTTTATACAGCATTCCAACTTTCTTTTTCAGAGCTTAAATTGTGTACATATAGTATATATTGTTGTTACATAGTATAAGTTATGTATGTTGTATTTGTCTATAGTGTCAATTGTCTGTGTAGATTGTATACTGTATACAGTTTCAATTGTGTGTATGTACTTTAGATCGTCTGTGCATAGTGTCAATTGTGTATGTATATAGTATATTGTGTGTAATAGACTGTTTATCTCAGGATCAGTAGTTATTGCTGTTTTAAGGTCTAGGAAAGGAGAGCACAAATCTATTTAGCTCCATTTTCTTTTATCCTTTACTTGTGGACCTGTAAAGGCTTTCTACTTTCTACTTGTCAGAGTTAAAGGGGTTATCCACTAGTTTTACATAGGATAGGTCATCAATGTCTGATCGGCTGGGGTTTGACACCTTGCACCCCCGCCGATCAGTTGTTGTCGGCCGGAAATGCTGAGCCCCGGCGCTGAACCATCTTCTGACAGTGGCTGCGACTGGGTACTCCTCCCTCATCCGCCTCCCATTCTAATGTGCAGTACCAGGCTGCGGTCATTATCAGAGGACGGTGCAGCGCCAGAGCTAAGCATTTCCGACTGTCTGCTCCCACCGCTGGGACCGAGAGCAGCTGATCGTCGGGGGTGTAACATGTCAGACCTTGGCCTAAGAGTAGGCCATCAGTGTAAAAGTAGTGGACAATGCTTTAATGATGAATGATGGCGTTACTGAATGGGACATGTCAAGGCTTGGATGTCTGCTGCTTCCCCACCACAACGTCTACCAAGAGCTAAATAGAATACCACAGAACATGATTGACTCTGATATAGTCTAAACCCCCCCTTCCCCACACTATCCCTTTCAGTATCGCTATTTCCTTCCCATTTCCTTCTTCTCTCCCCTCTCTTCCCTCCTTTTTCTTTTGTACTCCGCATCTTCGTTTTAAAAATATTTTTTCGATAAAAAGTTTTAAAATCAGGAATAGCTCACAAAAAAGTTTTTCATCCATTACAAACTTGCCAGCTATACACCCAAAACACAACTTTGGCACGAAAACCTGATGTGATGGAATTTTTGTTAGTATTTTTCACGTATTCAGCTTGGAAAAATCTTTCATACGCAGTTGAAAAATCCACTGCAGTTTTTTGTTTGAGGACCTGTGAATTCTTGTCATTCAGATTTAACAGAAGTTACCCTACTTTTTAGTCTCCATCACCCGGTGATATATAGTTTTCATCTGGTTTCCAAGAAAGTGGGATCGGTATCTACATTGTAAAATTTAAAAATGCCAGCAATGCATGACATGTATTTATAGGAATGCTCATTCCTGATTATCCACTTATGTAAACATATCAGCAATTATTCAAAAAAGAAGCAAAAATGCTAGTTCATTGGATGACTGTATCATTTATACCAGCATAAAAATCCCTTCTATTGGCAGCGCATTGTCAAATGTAAACAGGTGATATATTGACGATTGTTCTGTTCCCATCATTCCATCATTATTGATTGTTCTGTTCCCATCATTGCTCATCAGTCTATATGAACCGTCCAGTAGTGGACCAGCAATTAATTTGCATATTATTCATTCGGCCAGAAATCGGCATTGTAAATGCACTCTAAATGTGTGATGGTCCAAAAACTTTGGTGCCTATGGTTATTTTTTTTATTTTTTTGGATTCACAGTTTGTCAGAAATGATCCTTGCCAATGTCACTTCTCCCTTCTTTTTTTAGAATAGCACATTCATATGGCATATGAACACCAGCCTTAGGCACCTTATTATAGAGTCATTTTGTTTTATTCATGTCCGGTTACACAAAAGCAAAATAAAGTCCCGTTACCTGTAAATATTTGGGATTGGGCAACTGGAACTTCTGTATGAGCATCATATACTCGTGTGAAACCAGCCCCGGGCCAAGAAGAAACACATAGCAAATGTGTGCAGTGACTTAGGTAGAGTCCAATCAACCCCGGTTTAAAATTGGCCCCCTACCCCATCCCCCCGAATGTTGGTCAGATGTATGGGCTCTTGTAGCATTCTAAATCCTATGACGATATATGTGTTGCCCCTGTCCCCCATTGTGTAGTAGTAATCACAAATTACTATAGGCAAAAGAAGAATACCCTAAATAAAGACCCTAAACAAAAGTATAACTTTCATTGTATCTATTAATAATGGAATAGTTACACTACAATATTAAGAACACATTATGCAATAAAAGTGAGAAGTTCAGTGCACCAAGTATATACTAGTATACACTAAAGCTGGTGTCACACATAACGACGACGACAACGACGTCGCTGCAACGTCACCATATTCTGTGACGTTGCAGAGACCTCAACAGCGACGTCGCTGTGTGTGACACATAACAACGATCAGACCCCTGCTGCGAAATCGTTGCTCGCACCTGAATGCTCCAGGTCATTTTTTGATCACTGCTATCCCGCTGCGCCATGCTGATAAGCTGATAATCCTTGTGTTTGACACCGCAGCAGCGACGCTACGCTACGTCTGAAACCACACAACGACCGTCGACGTCGCTATGATCGCTGCTCCGTCGCTGCTTTTTAGAACATGTTTGACAGCTTACTAACGATCATCTATGGTCGCTGCTACGTCACAGAATATGGTGACGTTGCAGCAACGTCGTTGTCGTCATCGTTATGTGTGACACCAGCTTAAGTAGCAGGTATATTCCAAGTTAATGGTAAATCCCTATGTGGCCATGGACCAGAATTATGCTAATGATATGCAAATACAATGTTGGGTAATGATCGGTATCATAGAGGATAGTGATTCCTTAGCATAATTGTGCTCCACAGCCACATAGGGATTTACCATTGACTTGGATTATTCCCAAGTACTGGGTGTGACAACATGGACTCTGTCAGTGCCTAGCAAGGGTTAAAGTTTCTTAACATTCAGCTAGACATGAAGAGATTTTGTTTATGGACTGGGGATAAGCCCTCATTTTTTCTGACTCAGGAGTCTATTGTTAAAGTTCTTGTTGACTCATGTAATTACCTTGGCCAGAGAGGATCAGATACCCAGACAAATCAATTGTGTGAACCTCGATTGTATTGCTATGTGTATTTGGTTGCGATGTGGCTTGGCTGTTTCTCCCTCATCTCTGTCAGAGACCATTACTGCTGGGGATGTTTTACATACTATATGGACTTCAGCATCGAATGCAAGGATTCGGCTATCAAGGACTACCTAGGGAAGGAATCCAGCTTGGGACAATCCAGCCACCTGACTATAGGCTTTGCGGTCCTCAGACTGCTTCCTAAATCTGGCGTTATTCCAGTCTCGGTGGGTGCTCGCCGAAAGCGGGGTGCTGCTGGTTTGGAGTAAGTAACCCTGGAAGCTCTGAGGCACGGACATTCTAATCCCTGGTGAGCCAGCGGAAGGGGGAGAAACTGTTGCCGGTTACATTCTGTGGTTTTGCTGGTTATGTGCCGTTAATTGTTTGGGGATCCAATAAAGTCTTAATATTGTGATTCCCTCACCCTGTGTTGTCTCAGTAGTGTTCCGCCCACGGTTAAGGAGGTCGGGCATTTAGTTGGGATGAGCCCTGGGCCATGCTGTCTTTCTAAAGGCGGCCGGGCCAGCGGACAAGAGCAACCACTGACCCCCGTGTTTCCACACTGGGAACCTATGCAATACTAGTATGTATTTGGTACATTGAGCTTCTAATTTAGTTAGGGTACCCTTAATTTGTCCATGGGAATTTGTGATTATAATAGTTAAGCCTACGCTGGCTACGAAATAGTGCCCAATTGTTCCATTATGTAGTAACGTCTCCCATCCTGTACTAATGTCCCTCATCCTGAGCCCCTCCCGGGTATATTTCCCCCAGACTGGACCCTTCTTGGCATATATATCTCCTCATTCTGGCCCTTTTCCTGATATGTATGTCCCCCATCCTGGGCCCTTTCCTGGTATATATGTCGTCCATCCTGGGCCCCTTCCTGATATGTATGTCCCCCATCCTGGTCTTTTCCTGGTATAAATGTCACACATACTGGGCTACTTCCTGGTATTTATGTCCCCCATCCTGGTCCCCTTCCTGGTATAGATGTCCCCCTTCCTTGGCCAATTCTTGGTATATATGTCCCCCCATCCTGGGTCCCTTCCTAGTATATATGTCCCCCATCCTGATATATTTATTCACTATTCTGTCGCTGTTTTCTAACGCATAAAAAAATCAAAACATTCTTCTCACTTTCCTTTGCTCCCTTGATGCACAATGTCTTCTTAATCAGCTGGAGTAGAGGCCGGTAGCTGACATTGACGTGGTATCATGTGTTCACTGCTATATGCCTGTGACTGGCGTGCCAATGTCAGCTGCTGGTTTCTGATTGGCCATCAGTGTGTATTGCAGCGCAAAGGCCTGGTGCGTCTCACTGAATGTGCATCCAGCTTAAATAGAGGCTCATGCTCGTTGCAAACTCTTTGACCATGATCATTATACCCCTGGCCTGTATGTGTAGAATTCAACTCTACACTTTTCATTAAAAAAAAAAAAAAGTCTGTGTGCGTTTGTGTATTTCAATAAATCCAAGCATTGACTCATTCAGTTTGGCTACACAAACGATTAACTTGTAAAATCCACTTTAATGGCACAAAATGTGTTTTGAAATATTAGTAGAAAATCGACCAATAGCAACATTCTTATATTAAAAAAAAAAAAGAATGAACAAAAAAAATGTAAATAAAAAAAAAAAAAAATCTTTTAATGAGAATAATACAAGGACATCCTTTTGCTATTGAAAATACTACAAGCACAAACATTCTTAAACTGTTTTTCGATGGTTGTTCTTTATCCGTAAACAATGATGAATTTGATTGTCATTGATTTTTTTTGTGTGTGTCGCGAGTCTTATTCTTATTAAGATCCATCAATTTTTTTTTCCTTGTAACTATTTACGCACCTCGGATAAATAAAAAGTCAACCACTTGGCTGATAAATTATAAAATACCGTAAGTCCTAAAATAATCATAAATTAACCAAAATGACTAGAAAAAAGATATAGAAATCATCAATCATCAATAAACTTGTTTTTTTTTATACCCAGAACATTTCTTTTGTCAAGCAAATTTTCACAACTATTACATAATATATTATTTCAAAAAGGCCTCAAAATGGAAAATTTTTAGAAATAGGTAGTTTGCATGCACATTGTACAACAGAATTAAAAAAAACATTTTTTTTATTTTTTTTGCATTTTTTTAATCTTTTTTTTTTCAAAAGGAGGATTTAATATACACAATTTAACTATTTGGTTATGATACAAAATAAAATGTCATAAGCCCTGTTTTGTTTGACTCGATGATAACTGCATATTTTGTGTCCGATTTGTGTACATGCTTGTGAAGAAAGTTTTTTGATGGAACAATCTGAAAATGTAAAATGTAAAATGTGTCCTTAATTATTATGACATTTATTTTAAAATTGAATTTAAATAAAAAAATAAATAATAATAAACCTAATGCATAAAACTGATTCATTGAGTTCCTCTTTGTTAGAAAAGTCCACCCAAAGTTCTGCAAGGTGCCGAGTGGTTTTAACTTTGGACTTACAAACTTTATATAAAAGACTGACTGTGTTACATGATTAAATTGAGCAAAAAATAAAAATGAGTCTATGCACATTCCCCTTAGTATTTACGGCAGTATTTTATTATATATGCTTGGTGTTGTTTTTAACTTTATTGTGTTTTTAGCTATTTTAACCTACATTTTTTATACTAAAGGGAACCTGTCACCTGATTTTGGCCTTCTAAACTAAAACTAGCGTCATGAAGGTGAAGTTGTCACCCAAATTTGGCCTTCTAAACTAAAACTAGCGTCATGAAGGTGAAGTTGTCACCCAAATTTGCCCTTCTAAACTAAAACTAGCACCATGAAGGTGAAGTTGTCACCTAATTTTGACCTTCTAAACTAAAACTAGCACCATGAAAGTGCACTATACCCCCTGACCCCCCTGTAGGCCCCAATAATACCGTTATAAAATTTTTGTCCTGTATGTAAATTGTCCGGTCGGTCCAATGGGCGTCCTAATCTGCGCCTCCTGTCCCTCCTTTCAACCTTCCTCCTGTGCTGATTGACATAGATGACACCATTCAGGTTGGTGGGCAAAATTTCCATATTCCCAGTTCGCGCAAGTGCATTTCGCTCTAACTTGTTGAGGGCAGAGCCAAAAACATAGCTTCGCCTGCTCGAGCCGGGAGTTCTCTGCGCAGGGGTGAGATTTTGCCCAGAGAAGTGGATGAAGTGGGTGAAATCATCCAGATCGTTGGGCAAAATCTCCGATCTGTGCAAAAACTTGCCGGTTCGCGCAGTCGCACCTATGTTTTCAGGTCTACCCGCAATAGGGTACAGCAAAGTGCTCCTGCGCAAGCCGGGAATATGTCTGAGCAGGTGCAAGATTGTGCCCAACTACTTGAATGGCATCTGAGGAATAGGAGGCATCCGAGGCTTAGGAGAAGGGCCAAAGGAAGTACAGAAGGCGCAGATCAGACCGGACAATTTACATACAGGGCTGGAGATTTTATAAAGGTATTTGTGGGGTCTACAGGAAGGAGTCAGGAGGTAATGTGCACTTTTATAGAATGCAGCACAGGCGATGCTTAAGGTGCTAATTTTAGTTTCAAAGGCCAAAATCTGGTAACAGGTTCCCTTTCAGGACACATTTTGAATGAATTATGCATATCTCAATGGCATGTAAAACGTACACCAAATCCTAATTCTCAGGCTCCTCTAACTGTCTAAAGTTGGGACACCGTATATTAGTGTTCGTGCTATGTGGAAGAAGTGAATTTCTTGGCCATTTAGGCTCCAGAGCTAAACTACAGCTGCAACTTCTTTAGTTGCTCATCCTTTATGGCAATAGGCAAATTGACAAGTCTTTTGTATATAACAAAAAACAAAAAATCTCAAAATATCATACTTATTCCCTTTATTCTCTTTAAGCACAGATATTGAATATTAATATTACTGTTAGATATTTGGTTATGTTATATATTGTATATGTAATATATTTTAAATGTGTGATAGACAGATACTGCTCTAAGATATGTCTGTGGATTCCAGCTCCACATTTGGCAAAAAAATTATATATATTAGACCTTTTTTGGAGTTTGCTTTACACATATATTTTCTCCTGCTTTCTGTTTAGAGATGTTATTATTAGGGATGATTGAATACTTCAAATATTCGGCTATGCCCATATTCGACGAATAGGTCTATGGGACCTATTTGCGAATATTCGATGCACAATGTAAGTCTATGGGAAACCTGAATTGTTGCCGAATAGCAAGTATTCGGGCTTCCCATAGACTTACATTGCGTATCGAATATTCACATAGTGGCGACCTATTCGTCGAATATTGGCGAAGCCGAATATTACCAAATATTTGTGATATTCGATCATCCCTAGTTATTATGACTATAGAACTTAAAAATCTAAAAGATTTTGATAAAGGTTTTGTAAATTTTTCTAACTTTCAAAAAATAGCATTAATTTTAATCGACATCTATATAATCTTTTTCAAAAATATTAGATGTGGGCCAATCCAATGTGTCTTTCATACAGGAAAGTATCATTGATAGGTCAACAATTTCCTACTTAAAAATATACATATTTTGTAGATTGAAGCAAATAAAACCCCGGTACAGTGATCAAGTTGGTGATCTGTTTTTTAAAAAATTGCGCTGAAATCATTAACTTTGTAACTGTTTTCTCTGGGATTGAAGCTAATACCTACGGATAACAGCATTTCTAGCCTGCCAAATACGATACAAAGATACAGACAATGCAGAATAATTAAATACGTAAGCGTACACTTAAGGCCACTTTACACACAGTGACATCACTAGCGATATCGCTGGTGAAAGCACAAGACCCCGTCAGTTGTGCGTCACGGGCAAATCGCTGCCTGTGGCGCACAACATTGCTAACACCCGTCACACATACTTACCTGCTTAGTGACGTTTCTGTGGCCTGCGAACCGCCTCCTTTCTAAGGAAGAGGTTTATGCGGCATCACAGCGGTGTCACTAAGCGGCCACCCAATAGAAGCGGAGGAGCGGAGATGAGCGGCCGTAACATCCTGCCCACCTCCTTCCTTCCTCATTGGCGGCGGGCAAAGGTACGATGTTGTTCCTCGTTCCTGCAGTGTCACACATAGCGATGTGTGCTGCCGCAGGAACGACGAACAACATCGTACCTGCAGCAGCAACGATATTTGAGATTAGAACGCCGTGTCAACGATCAACGACATGGTGAGTATTTTTGATCATAAGCGGTTCTTCGTACGTTTCACACGCAACGAGGTCGCTAACAAGGCTGGATGTGCGTCACAAATTCCGTGACCCCCAACGACATCTCGTTAGCGATGTCGTTGCGTGTAAAGTGGCCTTTAGTTGATGGATTTGAGCACAGAGCATGTGTAGTTTAGTAACTGTACATCTACCTAGGATGTACTGTTAGAAATGTAAAAGTTATATCCAGGGCTTTTTTAAAAAACAATAAAATGTGCCTGAGCAGTAAGTTATTGCTGCCTACCTGCTTGTTGTGCCCGATGCCGTTCTTCACCGTCAGAGAGTGGTCACAGATTGCTTGTGCCGCTGATACAATGACTTTGTTAACAAAGTGGAGGTTTCTTTTCTGCTCTGCTGAGTGGACGGGGCGAGACAGCCGAAGTCATGCTGATTAACATCCGGCTTCTTCCTGCCTAACTGGGATAGCCTGCTGTCAATCAGCGTGACTTTGGCAGTGACACCCATCTAGAGATGAGCGAGCCTTATGTTCAAGGTTCAAAGTTCAGGTTCAAAAACAGGCTACAAAAAACCCAGACTTTGGGTTCGAAGTTTGAGTGAGTTATGAGTGCAAACCACTCAAGCGAGCAGCGCTGTGCTTGGGTATTATTGATGCTCAGTCCTGTGCAAGCCACATGCAGTGCTTGAATGGCTTACAATGGAGGGAAAATCAGCATGTCAGAAAAATTTGTGTAATTTGCACACATAAAAAAAAAAATAACATTTTCAAAAACCTCACCCATCCTCCCCCAGAAGTGTTCTGCTTATGGCCTGCAGCATGTGGATGGAGGCACCAACTGCTGAATTACTGATCCATTGAGATTCAGGTCAAATCAGGGTCCCAAACTGAACTTTATCTAAGGTGCGACTGTGCCCTCAGAACTGAACTTCCAAAGGTTCGCTCATCTCTACACCCATCTACAAAGCAGAGGAGATGAGAGGCCGCTGCTCTGTTGTCGCAACGTCAGCGGAAGCTGCAGAATCGCTGGCAGGAACAGCCTGTGACTGGCGCCGCGAACAACAGGAAAGTAGGTAGCAAGTACATGCCTGTTACTGCTTAGGCAAATTTTTTTGTAATGTCCCAGACAACCCCTTATAACTCATGCAATTTTTTCACTGGGAAATATTTTAAGGTCTACATTTTTTCCCTCCAGTCTCGAGTATAGTCTGTGTCAAGTATTGCAGGTGAATGGGGCAATTCAAGTAGATGGGGCAATAACAGACACAGCCCAAAGATAACAGAGGCACTGTGGAAGGAAAATAAGTACTCCCTAATTTTAAAGCCTAAGTTGTAATCAATACATTCACGCTGATTTTTATTCCACAATGGATCATGAGATTTTATGGTGAAAGTTTGAAGGAACACTGCGCCTTTTAAATGGCAAAGCTGTGCTACCGTGAACCATGGACTTGGTGGGTTTCGTGAGGAGAACTACCTGCCTCATAAACTGTTGACTTTGAGACTCAAGAGACATTATGGTCTACACTCGGTACATGCTGAACAAATGGAGAGAAGGGGTTCATCCACGCTGCCGTAGGAATGGAGATCAAGAAGAACAGATCCTTGATAGTGATTTATTGTCAACGCATTTAAGAGCAAAAACAAGCCCTTCTTCAAGACAATCATCATCTGAAGAAGAGTTGCTTTTACTCCGAAACTTATTGGAAATAAATCACTATCGCCATTCTAACATCAGCGAGGATTAACCCCTTCTCTCCAGTTGTTCAGCATTTATTTCACCGTGGGGCTTCTGCAGTCGTTTCATGTTTCTTCAGTAGTTGTGATTTTCACAATTTTTTCACGTGAGTGCATTTCCTGATTTTTACACTTTTTCCATCATAAATAAGATCCTATTAAGGTGCTATTTATCTCCCCAATTGCTCTACATTCTATACTCGGTAATATGGATGCCAAGTGTAAACCATC
Organism: Anomaloglossus baeobatrachus; assembly: GCF_048569485.1. Taxonomy (NCBI): domain Eukaryota; kingdom Metazoa; phylum Chordata; class Amphibia; order Anura; family Aromobatidae; genus Anomaloglossus; species Anomaloglossus baeobatrachus. Next base: position 25,910,043 of record NC_134359.1, read on the forward strand.
TAAGGCCACATTCACACTAGCATTTTTGTTTCTAACTCTTTATTTGGGGTGTGGAGGGCATTACATACATCTTCAAAAATCAAACAAAAGTAAATCTATGAGTATAGAGGCTAAATCCAAGTGAGCTAAGGGATGTCTGCCGATGCCATGCCCATGTGACCAGACGAGGTGGGACCTCCGCCAACATAGCTGATACCGGGAAAAAAACTCAACGTGGTAATGGAGTTGTTTTTAATAGAAACGGGGGTCTGGGGGTAAGATTCCCACATGGAGAGGTGGGCAGGAAGGGGAAAAACTCCCCCCTTGCATCATCCTAGTGTATGGGAGGAAACATCGTCACGCCAACCAACAAAGTCGGTCACGCCTACTAACCAAGCCGGTCATGACCATTAACCAGGTAGGCCCTTCTAGCCACTGGGATTTAGCTACAACCATACGAGGGATCCTAATGATTATATCAATCTGTGTTATTTCATTTGGGATTTTCTTTATAGAGTTTACACTTTAGGTGAACTATGTAATGTCTCTGCCACCATATTCATTGTATTTTTTGGTATTTGGCTTTTTTGGAAAATATTTACTATTTGGGTTCATTCAGATATCTGTTTTTTTTCTCATGTACGAAAAATATGGATCAGTTTTTTTTTTTTTACCAAACTTTGATCCCAGTGTGAGCCACGTGTCATCAGTTCTTCTCATACATTGAGAAAAAAGGTTTCTCCTTCTTCTCCATTCTGTCAGCTTGAATATCGGACCACACTCGTATCTCATCTGAGTGTGGCTCGATTTTATCACTGACTCAGAATATCATTGAACTTTGATTAGATTGGAGATTCTATGATTAGGTTTACTAAAAAGAGAAACCGGATCCAAAAAAGGTATATACTAATTTCATTGAATGTATTAGTTGTTGAACAATTTTGAAAAGTAGTATACAACAACCTCTCCCTCCCCATATATCTCTCACCCCTCCCCCCCCAAAAAAAAATAAAATCAAAACATATTCGTGTTAACCATATTTGGTCAAACAACCTATCATTTTTAAAAATTTGACTGGGTTCTGTATGACAGAAAAATTGAAAAGTTGAGAATTACATAACTAAGCGCTCAAGGAAAATGCAAATATTATAAAATACTGTAAACTACTTGAAAAAAATAAAAATAAAATATATATATATAATACGTAAGCATTGAAACTCATGCACATGAACATATCATGGATCCACACAACTTTTGAGTCGTTCAGAGCTGGAGTATTGCATCCATATGCATCCACCTGAAAAAATTCATGACATGCTTGACCGGACGCCTTATTACAGATCTATTCTCCCCGAGTGACTTTGCTGCCAGACCAACGGCCATGTAGTACCAAGTCATAGGCTCCATACAGTTGCTCCTTTTTTCTGTATAAAGCCATGGGAAAATAATACGAAAAATACTGAGATATGTTGGATTTTCTTTCTCCTATAGTCTACTTATTTTCGTCTTTCCAATTATTACATAGTTACATAGGTTGAAAAAAGACCTAGGTCTATCTAGTTCAACCTTCCTACACCAATTATTCTGATTGCTTTTTGCAGAATTATATTATTTGTGTTCTTTTCTAAAGAAATTCCAATCATCGACGTGAATGCAAAAAATCATGGTTGACGGTGAAGTGAACTTGACTACTTTGCTATGGTATATAAAACGAAATTGGTGGGCACTCCGCAATATCAAGATGGTAGTGCTCAGTAGTAGAATAAAATCCAATCCAATATATATATACTACGGCACTGAAAAAACGTTTTAGAACAAATTCATTTTAGAGTTGAGCGAGTACCTAACTATTCATACTCACTATACTCATAACGAATACTGGTTACTCCTCTCGAATTCATTCCAAATAGTGCGTGCAATGCAAGTCAATGGGGAATACTCGCAATGTAACGAGTAACCTGAATTCAGCACTATTCGCTACTCGCACGAATAGTGCGGAATTCAGGTTACTTGTTACTTTGTGAGGTTTTCCCCATTGACTTGAATGAATGCGCAAGTATTAGACAGTGCTCGTTTCGTTATGCGTATAGCGAGTACGAATAGTTAGATACTCGCTCAACTCTACTGAATTCTTTTTTATGCTTGTGCTTAAAGCCAATGTCATGTTTCGGTCTATTGGACCTTCTTCACGTCCACAAATGCATTTGGAGCAGAACACACTGACGAAACGTGACTTTGACCTAAAGCACAAGCACAAATAAAAATTAATTTGTTCTAAAAAGTTTTTGGAGTGCCTTAGTGTATATATTGGCTTTTACTTTGCTATGGTAGTCTAGAATCTAGATCTCCGATCACACAACAGACTGGATTTCCATGGGACACAAGAGACCCTTGAAGCCCCCAATATCAGAATTTAAACCAAAAAGAATGTTCCCGTTCTTTGTATTTTTTAATGAAAAGTTAATATTAACCTAAAAAATAAAGTTCTTATAAAATGGATTTGTCCTTCTTTCATTGTCCTTCCTCTACAGAGGAATAATGTGACCTTTTTAGGTGTTTTAAGAAATAAAATAATTTCCTATAACAGCAGCATTTATAGTTTAAATCGTACTGTAGTGCAGTTTATTTTTCATAAAAATACCATACAAATGGTCAGTCTAGTCATCAGCAAAACAAAGAAAATGAAAAAAGAGGTAATGCTGATGACAAAACAATTATAATACTGTTGGTACATAGAAAAGTAATATTTTATACATTTATACAGAGTATAAAAGGTAACGGAACAGAAGGTATTAAGCCACAGTCTCCCGGATCGCATTTTCAATTTTCTTTGGAAGAAGTTCTCGTCTTTCTTCTACGCTGATTAAGGAATTCCGACAGTTGTGTCCTTCCACAAAAAGTTTTGCATAAACTGGATTGGAGTAATTTGTTGGCTGTGAGACAGTAAATGGAGAAAGAAGAAATAGTTGAAATAAAAGCATAAATCACAGTTATGATGTACATATAGGAGATGATGAAACACTCTGCTTATCTTGTGCTGATCTCGAAATAAATTACTTTTCCTCTTGGCTCTAAATATCCTGAGATGAGTTTCTTCAGGTGATCGGCTTTGGAAAATAACATGATTTCTCGATACTTTGATGGGAGTTTTTAGGCAATGAGTTTCCCAATGTGCGGTGCTTTAAATATTGTCAAGAATTTTGCTCTCTGGGTAACCAAGGCTTATTGAATTGGTGTTGCGAGAAGTGGGCAAAAAAGTTGAGATTGGACATTAAAGTTTGTAGGCGAATAGAAAGTGATGAAAAAGATTCACACGAACCATGACTTTTTGCACATTTTTGTATATTGTGTGAAGGAACTCAGTACTAATTAATATATTTAAGTAATGGATTTGGTAGGAGGCTAAAAGACTCTGGTCATGTGTCAGTTTATCGTTAATCTGTACTGGTTAGAACCAACCAAAGAAAAAGACTATTAGGCTATGTGCCCACAGGACAACGTACCCGCGGATTTTGCTGCAGAAAACCCGTGGATTTGTCTGGATTTTCCACATAAATCCGCAGGGTTTGCGCAAGTACAGACACTCCCCATGTTATCCTATGGGATTTGGGGAGTGCTGTATCAATGCTGGGTATGTGCAGCTGCGGAAAATGCTGTGGATTTCCCGCAGCCGCACGTAACTGTATGTCAATTATTCATGCAGAAATATCTGCGGATGTCCCGCCTTTCCACTATGGAGATAGAGGACAGGACATCAACAGGTATTTCCGCACTTGTCCCGCAGGTTTACTGCAACAATAATGCTTGAATTCCGCAGCAATAGATAGTTGCAGATTCCGGGCAGCAGCTGCGGTAAACTTACGGACAAACCTGCGGAAAAGTCCGCGGGTACATTGTCCCGTGGGCACATAGCCATAAGGGCGCTTTACACGCTGCGATATCGCTAATTATTTATCGTCTTAAGGTCACGTCATTAGTGACACACATCTGGCGTCCTTAGCGACATCGCAGCGTGTGACACGTATGAGCGATTTTAAACGATCGCAAAACAGGCAAAAATCGTTGGTTTTGGAGCGGTCGTCCTAATTCCTAAAACCAAATATCATTGCCTATTTATTAGCGATGTTGTTCCTCGTTCCTGCGGCATCACATATCACTGTGTGTGACACCGTAGGAGTGACGAACATCTCCTTACCTCCATCCACCGGCAATGAGGAAGGAAGGAGGTGGGCGGCATGTTACAGCCGCTCATCTCCGCCCCTCCTCTCCACCCCTCCTCTGCTATTGGACGGCTGCCGTGTGACGTCGCTGTGATGCTGCATGACCCGCCCCCTTAGAAAGGAGGCGGATCAGCGGCTAGAGCGACGTCGCTGACCAGGTATGTGCGTGTGACGCTGCTGTAGCGATAATGTTCGCTATGGCAGCGATCACACAATATCGCACGTACGATGGGGTTGGGTGCTATCGCGCTCGACATCGCTAGCCGATGCTAGCGATGTCGCAGCATGTAAAGCCCGCTTTAGAATTAGGATCTGCCAAATTCTGACTCAAAAGGAGGCCAAGGGACTCGTTGATTCACAGTGGATATCTGGTTACCATTTCGTGTTTGCTTTGTTATTGTAGAATGAAAGAAAGGCTAGGTGCCCACGTTGCGTTTTTGCAAGTTTTGTCAGGAAAAAAGGAGCCGAGAAAACGTGCATTTTTTAATTGTGTTTCTGCATTTTTTCACGTGCTTTTTTCATGCTTTTTTGTGCGTTTTTAATCATGATGATGGCGGGGGTTCAGGCGCTGTACCCCAACAATCACTGCTGGTTGATCTTACAGCTTGGACCAGGCTCTTACTGCCTAGAGTGGTGGGTGCGGTGCTCCTGGCAATTTAACTCCCTAAATGCTGCAATCAATGCAATCACAGTATTCAGGAGGCAGGGAGAGGAATCGCTTACCTCTCCCTGGAGATCGGGTCTCTGTAATGTGATTACAGGGATCCAATCGCTCCCATGGTAACCCTGGTTCATCACCATGATGACCCCGGGTTACTGAGGTACAATCACCTCACAGACCAGGGCACCTATGTCACCGGAGTTCCCTGCAGCAAGGTCCCGCGGTAAAGACCGAGAGATGAGGAAATGGCTGCAGGGAACCCCATTGATACAAAAAAGCAACGTGTGGATTACACATGCATTTTTTTCCTGTGTTTTTCACTGATTACATTAAAGTCAATTGGTGAAAAAACACAGAATTGACCCCCTGCATCTTTTTTCATAAAAAAAAACTACAAGGAAAAAAGAAGCAGCATGTGCACAGCAAGTCTGGATTCTAATGGAGTTTACTGTGATGCTTTTTCCTTGCTTATTTTAATCAATAAAAGCAAGGAAAAGCGCTAGAAAAAAAATAAAAAAACCTCTCCGTGGGCACATGGCCAAAAAGTACAGGACATACAACTTTTTCTTCCAATTTAAAAATTAGCAACAAACGAAGAACAGATGAACCCCATAAAAGTCAATAGGATTCCTCTGCCTCCATCTGTTTTAATAGGAACAGTCAAATGGAAAGGATCAACAGACATGTGAACCTAACTGAATATTGTTTCTGGTCTTAAAATGGGTTGGCCATTCAGGTGTATTATTTCCAAATGTATATTAAAACCTAAACATAAAACCTTAACTTACTGTTAAATTCTTTTTGAAAGTTCTACTTTGTTTTTACTATCTGAAACCTTAGCCCTCTGCATATCCATCTTTCCTCATCACTGCTCCATAATAAGGGCAAAGATGGAGGAAAACTTAGAAAAAGAGACGGCAATTCTCAACTTGCGCATGCGCCAGATTTTTCAACCTTTTTCCGGAAGGAAACTAGGGAATGTACATAACATTTCATCTAAAGCCGGAGTCACACTTGCGAGTGACTCGTGAGTGACACTCGCGACTGTTGCATTGCATCACCCGGCACTGCCACACACTGTCCAGACAGAAGCGGGTTGGCTGCATGTATTTCTATGCAGCTGAGATGCTCTTGTCCGGAGAGTGTGTGGCCGTACCGGGTGATGAGATGCGAGAGTCGCGAGAGTAACATCCACCTTAAAGTTGATGACTGAGATTTTTTTATGACTTCTCTTTCGATCTGCAGCTAAATAGCGGGAAAGTCACATTTTCGTCAATGCCAGGGGTGTGAAAGCCAAAGGAAGTGGATTCTATTGAAGGGACTTAGAATTTTTTTTCTCATAAAAACAAACTAAGAGAATTTATAAGTGCAATTTTTGCAATGTCAAGGTGCCATCATTCCCAGATACAAGATAAGCAGGTTTTCAGATGACGAGGTTAAACATATAAAACAAATATCAACACAAACAACATGAACGCATACACAAGCACCGCCGTTTCAGGATGAAGTTGTAAAATTGAACTTAAGGGAAAAATTGAAATAAACCATGCAATGGAAATGCAGCAATAGCAGGCGATGTCCTTCTCACCCCTGGTGCTAGTGGTCCTTTCAGATCTGAATTTAGGTAGATAGGCGGTGCATTATGGGCCAGTTTGTAAGCCGCAGGCCCACCTGCTATGAACCTGGACTGTATGTAAATAATACATATATTAGTTTCAGATGTTTGAATAATTTATATTTCTTCAGAAAAATATTTTTTGTGAAAAAATTACCAAATTTTTTGCTTTTTCAAAAATATATTACATACATATTAATTGGTACAGCTCCAATGTGAATAAGACAAACAATAAAACACAGATTTTGCAAAATATCAACTGATCACTGGACACTGGATACTGATGGCTAGAAAGAGGTTAATAAAAATCATAAACGATTATATTCAGCCTGCCCAATCCTCCGATCACTCCTTTCAAGCTTACTTCTTGTTCCGGGTCTTCCAGTGCCACTTACTGTGCAGTCACGTCTAGAGATGAGCGGAACTGTGGAAGTTCGAGTTTAGCCGGGTTTAGCCAAACTTTAGACAAAGTTCAGTTTAGGACCCGGACTTGACCTGAACTTGGTCCCGGAACATGAACCCCATTGGAAGTCACTGATTGGGGAGCTTGGCTCTCCACCCACATACAGCCAACTAAAAAACAAAACACTTCCGGGGGAGGGCAGTTTTTTTTTTTGTGTACTCTACATCTGAAACATTGTTTTTACCCCCACAGAGAACTATTCATAGACTGAAAGTGGCTCCCACTGGGCTGAGAGGAATAGAAATATCCAGCAATCAGCGACTTCTTAAATGTCTTAATATGTTTGAATGTGTTTTCTCCTGATTGGTTTGTTCCATGCACATAGCAGGATATCATATAAATAACCGCTTTTTGTAGCATACTTTATACAATGAATAAGGACCCACGTCCGAAACGCGTTTATTGTTCATAGACCATCTACCATGGATTAGATTTTGAATTTTATGTCTTGATGTTGCAAGTTTTTTTATGACATTTTTGACAAATAAAGGATGAGTTTTTAAGAAGTTGCTGATTGATGGATATTCTTATTGCTCTTGTGCTTTTGCTGACACCCAGTTTCCGCTCAAACGGACATCTCCTGCTGGTGAAGATGTCTTTCTCCTGCTGGTGAAGATGATCTTTTTTCCCACTAGGCTGAGCACCAAGCATACCCGAGCACCCCGATGGTTGATTGAGTGGTTCGCCTACGTACAGCACCCAAACTCGGACACTGATTTTTTTTTTTCAAAGTCCGTGTTGGGTTCAAACCCCAAACTTTACAATTCGAGCTCACTCATCTCTAGTCACATCATTGGCTGCATAAAGCTTAGTCAGCGGCGATGCCGGAAGACCTAGAAGAAAAAGAAGGTTAAGAAGAAGAGACCGGAGAACTAGGTGGTGAGCTGGAGTGGCAGAAGAGGGTTTTTGGAAGAAGGAGAGTATGGTAATTGAATTATCCCAACCAAATAAAGCAAACGTGCCAAACTTTGCCAGATTCAGTCTACTCTACCACAGACCATTTCCACCGGCTCTTCCGCCTATCCATACTAGTCACAGAATCATACAATCATGGAACGGTAGAGTTGGAAGGGACCTCAAGGCCATCGGGTCCAACCCCCTGTGAGTGCAGGCTTTCCTAAATATCCCAGCTATATGTTTATCCAGTTTCCGCTTGAAGATTACCATTGATTGAGAACTCACCACTTCCCGTGGTTGCCTGTTCCACTCCCTGAGTGCCCTCACTGTCCATCAAAGAGGTGGGAGAAAGGCACCCCTTATAAATATGCCAAACTCATAAATTATGTGCCCCTCTTAGCAAAGCAGTACAATTTCTTTTGCGCCAACCTATACTAATCTTACATAGATTGGTTAATGTGAATTCCGCTTAGACGCCCCTCGGAGAGATTTCATCCATATTGCTCACATTTGATAAATAATGTACGCATTATTTATATAAAACATAATTACAGTTACATTTTTGAAGAGTGTTAAAGTGGAGGTAATGTGCACTCTCCTTACGAGCCAACTGGATCCATTGAGACTTTCCCGCAAATCACTAGCTAGGCAGAAGAAGCTTTTATGTTTTGAAGCTTGATTTAAAATTGTTAAATGACTGTAAAGTACAATATGTTATTCTTTGCCTCGCTTTGTTATTGCGTCCATTAGCCTAAACCTGCCGTCTATTTCGACGTACTTTACCTTCCCAGAGCAAACCGTACCTATACATAATGGGAAATGATTTCAATAGCAAGCATAATAAGCTACACAAGAAATAAAGGTTTTGCACTCGGCATTAAAAATGTAATTTCACTTTGGCATTTAAAAAATGTTTGGCCCAAATGTTGAACATTTTATTTTCCAGCTATACATGAGGCAGATACAATTAAACCAATGAGCGTCGTCATCGCGCTACTATAATGTGAAGGCGCAACATCAGTACAAACAAATTAAATGGAAAGGTTACATTGTATTCTATTACTCCGGGCCACACGAAGGATCGTAACGTAACTTTCAAAACTTCATTATAACCTATTTATTTTTAAGTTTAAATGTAAAGGAATAATTATTTATATTTGACACTGCACATGTTTTTTTAAATTATTTTTTAAATCTTTATCTTCACTGTAAAGATTAAAGGGTTGTCCAAGGATTAAAGATTATATATCCCTCTTACACAAGGTAGAACTAGGAATTTTTTATAACAATATATTTTTAAAAATTTCTCCATGTTTACATTAATTATTTCAGTTACATACTTTATTATTCCTTCCTTTCAGTCCATCTTATGGGTTCAGTGCCGGGGAGTAAAGATGAGTGAACCTTTGGAGGTTCGGTTCGCTGGCAGCAAAGAAACCGAACCTCTACGTGACCGAACCTTGCCTGAGTAAGTTCGGAAACATAGATTGGCAGTTTGGGTCTCCGCCCACATACAGCCAGCCATAAGCAAATCACTACCGGGGGAGGGTGGGCGGGCAGTTTTCATTTTTTGGGGGATGCACACTACATCAGATCATGCTGTTGGTACCCCCAGTGTGTGCCATTCAAACACTGCAAGCAGCTCACACTGGGCTGAGCACCGAGCGTACCCGAGCACAGCGATGCTCATGCGAGTTAAGTTCGCACTTAAAGCATCCGATCCCTGAACCGGAGCCCTATGTTTTTTAGTTGGTGTTTGGTTCGAAAACCGAACTTCAGGCTCACGTATGTATCTATACTGGGGAGGAGAACTCCCTTATAATGTGGTTATTAGCTAGCGCACACGATAGTATGAATTACTGTACTTCGCTACACTCGTACAAGTAAATCCAAGTTACAGATATTTCCACTCACCTTTCTTTCCAATATATTCTAAGACAACTGATCCAAGATGACCGGTTTTGAAAAAAAAAAAACCTAACATGATTTGCTATAGTCGTCTATGTATCTGATAAATGTGTCTATAGAGAGAGGTGGGCACAAATAGATGAGGGCGTCTGTACAAGAACAGTATATGGGTCCTTTGCAGTCTAATAGCTCATTTTAATGCACAATTCCACCTGCTTTAGAGGAGCTAATGACCTCTTTACTGAGTGAACCTGAGGTTGGAGGTTTGGATTCAGGTTCATAAACCGACTTCCAAATAAAAAAAAGTTCAGGTTTGAAGTTCGAGTCAATTACAAGTGCAAACCACTCAAGTTAGCAGCGCTGTGCATGGGTATGATTGATGCTCATTCCTGTGCAAGCCGCGTGCAGTGTTTGAATGGTTCAGACTGGGGGTAAAATCAGCATGATCAGATGTAATGAGCACACACAAAACAATAAATAAATAAAATTGAAAACCCCCCTGCACAACCTCCCCCTGAAGTGTTCTGCTTATGGCTGGGTGCATGTGGGCGGAGACACCAACTGCCCAATTACTGGCTTCCATTGAGGTTCAGATCAAGTCAGGGTCACAAACCAAACTTTATCTAAAGTTTCGAATGTACTGTAGTCTGCCAACTGAATGTCCAGCGTTTCGCTCATCCCTACTCTTTACCTCTTTGGCCCCTGTGCAGCTGTAGAGGTTGCACCAATGGTATGTCTGCCTCTGCCTATAGGTGTACATTAGTTGTTGGGATGATAATTGCACAGTTCATAAATTAAGGATAAGGTAAGGGTAGACACAATAAGGTGGAAAAGTTTCAAAATGCATTTCCTTTAACTACCTGTCTGTTCTGCCCAGCGCCAATCTCTACTAGCACAGACTGGTCACGGACCACTCCTGACGTTGAATCTGCTACCTCAATAGACCACATGTCAACAGAGTAGCTCTTCCTCATCTCCTCAGCTTTGTCACTGAGGTGTCATTGCGAACGTCATGTTGATTGACAGCTGACTCCCTGCAGTAAGGCAACGGGGAGCTGACTGTCAATCAAAATGACATAACAGAGCAGAGCAGAAAAGAAGAATCTGCTCTGTCGAAGTGACGTCACCAGAAGTCGCAGAATCATCGGCAGGAGTTGTGTGTCACTGCTCTGAGCTGGCAGATACCAGGGCAGGAGAGGCAGGTATTTAGTAACTACCTACCTTTAAGATCTAAAGGTACCGTCACACTAAGCGACGCTCCAGCAATCCCACCAGCAACCTGACCTGGCAGGGATCGCTGGAGCGTCACTAAACTGGTTGCTGGTGAGCTGTCACACAGGCAGATCTCACCAGCAACCAGTGACCAGCCCCCAGCCAGCAGCGACGCGTGGAACCGATGCTGCGCTTGGTAACTAAGGTAAATATCGGGTAACCAACCCGATATTTACCTTGGTTACCAGCGCACACCGCTGAGCGCTGACTCCCTGCACACCTAGCCACAGTACACTGGGTTAATTACCCGATGTGTACTCTGCTACGTGTGCAGGCAGCAGGGAGCCGGCTTCTGCGGATGCTATTAACCACGGTAAACATCGGGTAACCAAGAAGCCCTTACCTTGGTTACCCAATATTTACCTTCGTTACCAGCGTCCGCCGCTCTCACACTGCCAGTGCCGGCTCCCTGTTCTCTGCACTCCTAGCCACAGTACACATCGGGTTAATTACCCGATGTGTACTCCGGCTACGTGAGCAGGGAGCCGGCACTGACAGCGTGAGAGCGGCGGACGCTGGTAACGAAGGTAAATATCGGGTAACCAAGGTAAAGGCTTCTTGGTTACCCGATGTTTACCTTGGTTACCAGCGTCCGCAGAAGCCGGCTCCCTGCTCACTGCACATTCAGTTGTTGCTCTGTCGCTGTCACAGACAGCGATGTGTGCTTCACAGCGGGAGAGCAACAACTAAAAAATGGTCCAGGACATTCAGCAACAACCAGCGACCTCACAGCAGGAGCCAGGTTGTTGCTGGATGTCACACACAGCAACATCGCTAGCAACATCGATGCTACGTCACAAAAGTCGTGCCTCAGCAGCGATGTTGCTAGCGATGTTGCTTAGTGTGACGTGGCCTTTAGACCCATAGCAATAAAATAAGGAAAGTCCCTTATAACCTCTTCAACACACTGTTAATAAACACCTCCTGTGATATGTGGTGTAAGCTGTCCATTGATTAAGATTTTAAAGGCAAACATTCCTGAGAATCATGCTGCCTGAACTACAGGAAGCATAAACCAGATACTAGCTGCAATATTACAATTGATTTGCTTCAAGGAATACATACTTTGAACATCTAGCCATGGGCTATGCATTTTGGATGACTAGTATGAGCCTGGTCTCTGGTGGCTTTTTCCTAATGCCCCACGATGCTCTCAATGAATGACAGGTCTTTCCATATGTGTGTATATGAGAAGAGACTTGTGAGTCATAGGGAACATAACTATGTGTAGTCTCCAGTCGGCTTTTCAAAGTATTTTTTCATCAATGAGTTTCAGAGTAAAAAATGTATGGGTGCAATAACGCAACCCAACTCTGACTCCGGACGCTCATGGTTCCGGCAGTATGAATCTGATGACAGATTCCCTCTATCTCTGATGTGTCATCAAAAAAGATGATTTCTAGGAAATGTTTCAGCGAGTCTACTACTGTATTGGTTAACTGAAATTCAGACAAGATATAGGAATGTTCATCACAATGTAAGACTTAATCAGTCAAGCAAAAAGTCACCTTACCTTGTCTAATTCGATGATGAAATTGGGGTCTAATAATGTCCCATCGTTGTGGTCATGGTCCACCTCATACATGTTATAAGATGGATTTCCAATTTCAACATTCATTCCTCCATTGATTATTGGTTGTCTTCTGATAGTTTTTGCCCTACAGTTAGAACAAGAAGAAGAAAAGAAGAGGAGGAATGAGGAGGAAGAAGAAGAATGAGGAGGAAGGAGAAGAGGAATGAGGAAGAAGAAGAAATAGAAGAGGAATGAGGAGGAGGAAGAAGAAAAAGAGGAACGAGGAGGAAGAAGAAGAGGAACGAGGAGGAAGAAGAAGAAATAGAGAAGAGGAACGAGGAGGAGAAAGAAGAAGAGGAATGAGGAGAAAGAAGAAGAGGAATGAGGAGGAAGAAGAAGAGGAATGAGGAGAAAGAAGAAGAGGAATAAGGAGGAAGAAGAAGAAACAGAAGAAGAGGAACGAGGAGGAGGAAAAAGAAGTGGAATGAGGAGGGAGAAGAAGAAAAACAGGAACGAGGAGGAAGAAGAAGAGGAAGAGGAAGAAGAGAAATGAGGAGGAAGAAGAAGAAAAACAGGAACAAGGAGGAAGAAGAAGAAGAGGAACGAAGAAGAGGAACAAGGAGGAATAAGAAGAAGAGGAACGAGGAGGAAGAAGAAGAGGAACAAGGAGGAAGAAGAAGAGGAACAAAGAGGAAGAAGAAGAAGAAGAAGAAGAGGGACAAGGAGGAAGAAGAGGAAAAAGATTGAAAATCATGGAAAAAAAGAACAAAACCTGTTTGCAATGTGTGAATGCAGCCTAATATTAGGACTATTGCTCTCCAATATGTTGACACTGCAGTATAAAAATTTTAGAAATTACCACAATAAATGTTCTGCTAAAGTAAGAGCAATTTATTTCATGTGGTGAACTTACCTTCTCCTTCTTTTACATAGTATGAGCCCGATAACCAAAGTGGTTATTAAAGTCACCAGTAGAACAAGTGGCACAATAATTGCGATACTTCCTATGATGAAGAAAAAAGGGTGATGTTAGGAAATGATTGGGGAAAAAAGGAGAACTTACAAGAATATTATACAAGATTGAAAAAAAAAAGAAAATGAACATTTAAAGGGGTTCTCTTGAACTACAAAATTGGTGGCCTATCTTTAGCTTAGGAAATCAATATCAAATTGGTGAATTGTACGAGGAGTGCCACTGAAGCAATTGTAACCTTAAATTCACTGTCTACCAGGCACAACATCCTACTTTAATTAGTGGATTGACCTGTTGTTACAGTTTAGAGCATCATATTCTCATTCAAGTACTTCTAGACACAACCACTGCTAAAAGTATGAAGCTGTGCCTCCTACATAGTGATGGAAATATGCATATCACAAGCCAAACCTGCACTCATCTGATATTGATGGTCCCTACAATCTGATATTCTTTGTCGTTCGTAAAAATAAGCCTTTAATTTTGAGAACTCTTGAAGTATCATCTTCCATTACTTCACTAAAGGTACTGAACAGATATTTGATCTCTTTTATCTTCTGCGTCCTGACAAAGACCATAGGAAAACCTACAAATTGAATTATGCTATGTAGACAATTGGGTACTGTAAATTTAAATGGAATTTGTCAGCAGGTTTTTCCTACCTCATTTGGGAGCAGGATGATGTAGACAAAGAGAATCTGAATCCAATCATGTATCACTTACTTTACCGGGTGCAGCCGTTCTAACATAATCCGAGTTTTAAGATTTAGCAGTGCAGCAGAGTTTAGAAAGCTGTCCCTACCCACACCAGGCTCTCCATATACAATGTCTATAGAACGTGATCTGCTAATCAGAGAAGGAGGAGGACGTGCCGGATAAGTGCAGTCAGGGTCGCAGGAAATTAAACCTTCACTATAAGTGAACAACAGCACATGGTAATAAATGACACATCAATGAAATCTGTGTGTCAGCCTCTCTATTTCTTGCTATCTTCAGATTACATAGCAAAAATCTGCTGACAGATTCCCTTTAATAAACATAAAACAAACATGGCTGTAAAGAGAAGACACTAACTTCGTTGAGCAATATATTAAAGGAGTTCGTAAAGTAAGAGCAAACAATATCTTAGAATCCTCATTAAAAACTTCTATTTCTCTTTTCTTTTGTACCTCCAATTCTAAAAATAAGGGGTGAGGTAGAAAATTCAGTTTTTCTATGTATTTAAAGGGGTTGCTTTATGTTTCTAAATCGATAAAATTGAAAACAAACAAATCTGTTAAAGGGTTATCACCAACATGGCTGTTCAGGACTATGGTCCTCTTCACATGTTTGTGAAAAAAGTTTGTGTTTTACAAGGCTGTGTCGAAGGTGTGTATGGCCCATCCGTGTGCCGTGATTTTGGCACAATAGTGTTCACCATGTGCTATCCGTGATACCACACGGAGAGCATGAACTTTTTACTCACCTGTCCCTGGCGCTACTGTCCCCGGTGCTAATGTCTCCGGCGCTGCTGCTTCCGGGTCCATGTTGCAGTGAATATTCATAAGCATAATGAGCAGGCTTGGAAGCAAGTGACAGCAGTGGCGAAGACAGCAGTGCCGGAGACAGGTGAGTATACAGAAATCATTTTATTTCAAAGACACATGTTTTCTCCGGTACGTGTCACACTGATGTCACAAGAAGCACATCATTGTGTGGTCTGTGTGACATCAGTACTGACAGAGAAAAACGGACTTGTCTCCATGCGGAACACATGGTCTTTGTGAAAACACAGATGTGTGCACAGACCCATTAATTTTAATGGGTCTCTGCATGTCCGTGTCTCTGGTACGTATGAAAACGGACGTCATACATACCGGAATCATTCATCAATCGACTGTAGAATACTTTTGCTAATTCTAACAGGGAGACGGGATAACTATGAATACCCCACCCAGATATTATCTGATCCTCAGCTGCTGTCACTCAACAAACTAATGATTTTATAAACTTTACTTTCTTGGATTTCAAAACCTATAGATCCTAGCTGACCACTACAGGTATGTATAGAATCAGCATGATAGCGCCAGTATAGCACTGGCTGTAGGTTATATAGGAAAATCCTGGTGATTGGTTCCCTTCAAGCCCAGTTTCAGATACCTGCAATGCAGTCAAATTATAGCACTTTTTCTTACGCCTCCGTTTTCGAGAAATCATGTGGTTTTATTCAACTGGATCATAATAGCGTTCTGCAACAATCTAAATTTAGCAGGATCTCTAGAGATCTGGGTGTTGCGACCACATTGTGAACACTAAAATGCAGACACATTATGGCTGACAGTGACCGGTATAGATGCTAAGATCCAAATTAAGGAAAAAAATATCTAAATTAATATCATCCTAAAGGCAAGATAATAAATATTGCTCTTCTTGTAAAGTAGAACTTTTTAGTCATAATTACTGATAAGTCCGGATCTTGTTCACATTAGACGTGCAGGTCAATAATACGTTCGCAGTCACGGTGGACGCTAATTTGAGCTACTTACTTGATCCGGCATTGTCAGACTTACTGCTCTTGGGAGCCGGCCTCTCGCACTGCTTTCCTGACCAGTTGGCTGAACATCTACAAAGATCCAATTAAACAGTGAAATTAATGGATGCCAGCTGTGAGCCAACTAAACTGCTAAAAACTATGTCATAAAAGCTCAACAATCTGAAAATCTGACACATGCAGAATATGAAGAATGAAGCTTTTGTTTAACGAGATTTGTTTCAAACTTTTGCAAAATGTTGAATCAGATCATATTAATGTCCAATCATTAACTTTCACTTCCACCTCTGAAATAAGCTGGAATAAAAATGTGATTGCAGGCACCACCGTGAATACTTTATGGCTCTGCCAGACTATTAGCTATATTATGCATTGACTATAACGCAACTATTGACAGTCATTGATGCTAAAATGACTACCACATGACCTTGGCAGTTGTATAAGGAGTTGTATAAAATTGGAAAGAAAGGGGCTATATTTTCTACCTAAAAAACACCAGTAATGTATATTAATTGTGTCTGGACTGTAGCTAAGTTCCATTCACTTGCAATATTGCACCCGACGTTTGGACAAGAAGGTACTTTTCTTCTTATGCGGGCGTCACACGGTACGATATATCGGGCGATATGTCGTCGGGGTCACGTCGATAGTGACGCACATCCAGCATCGTCTGATATATCGTAGCATGTGACAGCTACGTGCGACGGTGAACGAGCAGAAATACTCACCTTCTCGTTCATCGTTGACACGTCGCTCAGTTTCAAAAACTCGTTCCTCCTTCTGCGCGCCGGTTGTTCATCGTTCCCGAGGCATCACACATCGCACCGTGTGACACCTCGGGAATGACGAACACAGCTTACCTGCGTCCTGCTGGCAATGCGGAAGGAAGAAGATGGGCGGGATGTTATGTCCCGCTCATCTCCACCTCTCCGCTTCTATTGGCCGGCTGCCATGTGACGTCACTGTGACGCCGAACGTCCCTCCCCCTTCAGGAAGAGAATGTTTGCCACCCACAGCGACGTCACCCGGGAGGTAAGTGCGTGTGACAGGGGGTTAACGACTTTGTGCGCCACGGGCATAGCGGCGTCAGTCTCAGTTCCCACTACAGAGTCTGACAAGCAACCTGATGCTTCAGATTTGTTCAGCCAGAGCCGGGCGTTGGCTGATTCAGGTTCACTGGTCTTCAGCCCTGCAGGAGTTAATTCCTGCAAACTGGTGAGCTCAGGTTGCTAATTGCCTTGAGCAGCTGTCTGCCTCCTATTTAAGGTACTGGTTTCTTCCAGCTTCAGAGTAGTTCCAGCGATTCCGGTCTTAGTGGCAATCCTGTTTATGGTGATCTGTAGTTGTGATTTTGAGTGGTGTGTAAGTTCTCTGTTGTGTGTTTACTTCCTTCCCTTTCCTTTATTTCGCTGTACACATATTTTCTCTTCTGTGTGTTTTGAGTGTTGTGTGTACAAGTTGTCGTTCTCCCTTTTCCATGTCATTTCTGTGGGATTTTGTTACTGTGTTTCCAGCCCGCTCCAAGGGTGGGGGAAAGGGGAAGTAAGATCAGGGCTGAGACAGTAGTCAGGATAATGCTAGGGGCTCAGACCTGGCTACCATCAAGCGTACCTCTGAGATAAGGGACAATACAGGGTCTTGACCTAATTTTGATAATTAAGTAATCACATCGTGTAATTTGTGATGCGTTGTTGTTCATTTGAAGCTCTATTCATCTAATTTTAAGTCCAGATTTTTTTTTATCATGCAGTGTTTATGAAAAACCATAAAATATACTTAGTTTTTCTAATGGCTGTACATGACTATTCTTCAACTTAATATGCAAATTCCCTTTAAACCAATCTTTTACAAAACACTTTTGTAAACACTTGCGAGGAATATCTTCTCCAATGATTAACCCTGATATTTCCTTAGGACTGTGTGGAAAAATGTGTTTCATGCAAACATAAGAAATAACAGTGAGCTATCGATGAGGGAGATGGAACTTCACAAAGCAGAGCTGTGTAAATCAGTAGATTACATTTCCATGATGTAACTAGTCTGTAGGTTGCAAGATAAGGAATGCATTTTCTAGAGCAATGGTCTCCAACCTGTGTTTTTCCGGCTGTTACAAATCTACAAGCCCTACTAGTGTCACAGTCGCTTTCACAAGTATTCCCATCCTAGAATTTGATCGCATATTATTTGGGTATGCCATAAAATTCTAATCATTAAGGGTCCTGTGCAGCAGCAACCTATTATGCTCATCTGAAATCAGTTTTGCAAATAATCCTTAAGCCTGAACTATCAGCCTATTCTGAAATATTTTCAACCGCTACAAGCAAACCACTTATACAGTGTGTCCACCCATATCCTGTCCACCGCCATTAACTTGAGAACGGCGGCAGCTATAGGCATAGAAGTGGTGTCTAGGTATAGTAAAGTATCCATGCGCCACGCAATGAAACCACCTATCGCGCCACCTGGTGGAAAACAATGGAGTTAGCATTTTTATCTCGAAAACGGAACGAGAAAGAGAAAAAAGTGAACTACAAAGTTGTAGGGCATCATCAATTCAATACGAATCGACACCTTGCATGCAGAAATGCTATGATTAGAACATGTAAAACTCACAAGGCTGCGGACGTGAAGCGATACCTCATGGAGACCTTCCTACAAGTCATTGGGTATGATGGCTGCATGGAGTGGCCTCCACGCTCACCTGACCTGACCCCATTGGACTTCTTTCTGTGAGGTCACATCAAACAGCAGGTGTATGCGACCCCTCCACCAACATTGCAGGACCTACGACGACGTATCACAGATGCTTGTGCAAACATGTCACCTACCATATTGCACAATGTGCAGCAAGATACAGTATGCTGTGCAGAGTCCAGATGTGCGTTGCAGCTGACGGGGGACACTTTGAGCATCAAAGTTAATTGAGCGCCATATGCGTGACCAGCATTCAATGTTTTGGGGGGTCATTGGTTTCATATTTCTGTATGCAAGGTGTCGATTCGTATTGAATTGATGATGCCCCACAATTTTTTAATTCACTTTTTTTCTCTATCTCGTTCCGTTTTCGAGATAAAAATGCTAACTCCGTTGTTTTCCACCAGGTGGCGCTATAGGTGGTTTCATTGCATAGCGCATGGATACTTTACTATACCTAGACACCACTTCTATGCCTATAGCTGCCGCCATTCTCAAGTTAACGGCGGTGGACAGGATATGGGTGGACACACTGTATATAGTCATAGTTGAAAGTGTTGGCACCCTTGAAATTTTTCCAGATAAAGTATTTCTCCCAGAAAATTATTCAATTTACATATGCTTTGTTATTCACATGTTTATTTCCTTTACATGTATTGGAGAAACTCAAGAAAAAAAGAGGGAAAAAAGGCAAAATGGACATACTTTCACACAAATCTCCAAAAATGGTCCAGACAAAAATGTTGGCACCGTCAACTTAATATTTGGTTGCTCATCCTTTCGAACAAATAATTCCAATCAATCGCTTTCTATAGCCATCAACAAGCTTATTACTTTTCTCTAATGGAATTTTGGACCACACTTCTTTCTAAACTGCTCCAGGTCTCTCATCTTTGAAGACGTCTTCTCCCAACAGCAATTTTAAGATCTCTCCACACAGGTTCAACATGATTTAGATCTAAACTCATTACCGCCACTTCAGAACTCTCCAGAACTTTGTTTTCATCCATCTCTGGGGGCTTCTTGAAGTATGTTTGATGTACTTGTCCTGCAAAAAGACCCATGACCTAGGACACAAACCCAGCTTTCTCACACTGGTTTTCACAGATTTCTTGATGCTTTACACACAGTCAAGGCACATAGTCAAGGCACCCAGTACCAAAGCAACAAAAAAAACCCTAAAACATGTTTGAGCCTCCACTATAATTAACTGTATGTACTGTGCTCTTTTCTTTGTAGCTCTCATTCTGTTTTCGGTAAACAGTAGAATGATGTGCCTTCATGCCTTCCCAGAAGGATTTTGGCTTACACACATACATTTTGGCAATCTGCAGTATAGCTTTTTATGTCTCTGTTTCAGTAGTGGGGTTCTATTGGATCTCCCCCATAGCGTTTCATTTAATTCAAATATGGATGGATAATTTGCTTTGACACTGATGCCCCCTGAGCCTGCAGGACAGGCTGAATTTGTTTGGAACTTGACTATCTTCGGTTGCAACTTTTCATGAATTTTCTTTCCCGTCCTCGTCCAGGGAGATTAGCTACAGTGCCATGGGTTGTAAAACTTCTTGATTATGTTGCGCACAGTAGACAAAGGAATACCAAGATCTCTAGAGATAGATTTGTAATTTTGAGATTGTTGATATTTTTCAAAAATGTTAGTTCTCAAGTCCTCAGACAGTTCTCTTCTCCTCTTTCTGCTCTCCATACTTAGTGTGGTACACACAGAAACACAATGCAAAAATTCAACTTCTCCCTTTTATTGTCTGGTTTCAGGTGTGATTTTCATATTGCCCACACCTGTAACTTGTCACAGGTGAGTTTAAACGAGCATAATATGCTTGAAACAAAGTTTTTAACCCTCAATTTTTGAAAGGTGCCAATGATTTTGACCGGACCATTTTTCAATAATTTTCTGGGAGAAATACTTAATTTCTGGAACAATTTCAAAGGTGCCAACACTTCCAGCCATGACTATTGGTGTGTTCACCATTAAAGATGTTATCTACTTCTTTAGTATTGATAACTTATCCTTCAAATAAGTTATTAATATCAGATCAGTAGGAGTCTAACATTCGGCGCCCCCACCTATCAGCTCAAGAGCATCTCTGACTCTAAGGGACCCAATAGCCTATTGATCTGAACAAGTAAAGTGTAATACTTTATGTCTCCTGTTGAGGCACTGTAGGAAAAGGGAACACTTGTTACCAGGTTCCTTCAAAAATTACAAATGATCACTGTTGCACTTTCAAACAAAAAAATGCTCTGAAAATTCATACAATCTTTCCAAACATGAGAATTAATTTGTCATATGAAACATTCATAGTGGAATGTTCCATTTAATAATGGTGCGTACACATGTTCAGCGAACCAGAACCACGCGGTTAACTGTCCAATGTAATAGATTGCTTTATGGGAAAACACCATGATTCTTTAGACTTTCATTTTATTGCAGATTGCTAGCTGGATTTCTGATTGCTTTCCTTTCTTTATTTTTCTTAAAGGTCTTGACCCCGAATGCAAAGTCTGATTCATTATTTGAACAAATGATCAACAATCAGAGAACACATACAAAACTAATCACGAGAGGGAAGTTGTTGCTGGATATGCGAAGTAGAAATTTGATTGATAAAACTATTTTTTTTATAGTGGACATTAAATAATAAGATACAAAAATTGTAATAAACATTTGATTGTAACACTGTGGTCTATGACTTTTATATTTTGATAATAGCATTTAATTTATAAAAATATATCCTCTTGACCCAAGATTGGTAAATAGCAGTAAGTCTGAAATGTAGGCATTGGGGTGGAATTGGCGGGCATGTGCCCTGAGGTTTATGATGGGTTGTTATTAACATTCCATCCTGAATCTCTTTAGATCCAAGACTAAAGACTGCTTTACACGCACGCTCGTGAAAGCACCGGCCCCCGTCGTTTGAGCGTCAAGGGCAAATCGCTGCCCGTGGTGAACAATAGCGCTAGTACCCGTCACAAATACTTACCTTCCTAACGACGTCGCTGTGGCCGGCGAACAGCCTCCTTTCTAAGGGGGTGGTTCATGCGGCGTCACTGCGACATCACACGGCAGGTGGCCAATTGAAGCGGAGGGGCGGAGAGCAGCCGCAGGAAAGTCACGCCCACCTCATTGCCGGAGGACGCAGGTACACTGTTGTTCGTCATTCCCGGGGTGTCGCACGTAGCGATGTGTGATGCCTCAGGAATGACGAACAACCTACGTCCAGCACCATCAACGATATTTGAAATTTGCAACGACGTCGCTAACGAGGCCGGATGTGTGTCACAAATTCCGTGACCCCAATGACATCTCGTTAGCGATGTCGTTGCATGTAAAGCCCCCTTAAGGCAATGATCTTCCGCACCAGAGGAAGTAACTTTGAGCTACAACCCAACCAAGGACATCATCATTACTTTCCTGGCAGACTGCAGAACCCTGTGCCTGGAACATTATATATATATATATATATATATATATATATATATATGACTCTTTGTCATGAGTGTGTCCCACTCTGGGAAAACCTCTAGGGAGACTGAGAGCAGAAGGTCACAACACCTTTTGAGGCAGAGGTCTATAACTTGCATTTGAGTCAATCTACTTTCTTTTAGAGCTCTAGGGGTTAATTACCGTAATCATTCCTATCTGGTGGTCTTAATCTTAGATGCAGCTCTTTTGTGACCACCCCCTTTCAGTATAAAAAGTCACTTGTTTTACTATCTGATACCAGTTATAGAATCTTATACTGACCCCTTTGGAATAAGCCTGTCTCTGGAAGAAGCTGAGGAGTCATGACTATTGCAGCTCTGGTGCTTAGCTGTTTTAGAGCAGGTTGGAGTGCTTTCCTTTTTGTATCTATCTACTCTCTGTTTGTCTCTCTTAGCTCTTGTTCTATTATTGCAGTGGTGAGACTAATTTTCTTCCTGGCCTTCTCACTAGCCGGGGTGAGTTCAGGGCAAACAAGGCCCTAGGCACGTGGCAGGGACAGGGGTGAAGGAGCCATATAGGGACATTACGGAATGCAGGGTACAGACTAAAGTGAGTTGGAGAAGGTATCCCCTCTCTCCTCTCCCTATTGACAGGGTCTTCCTTCTATACCTTTCTTGTCTTATCTTTATGTTGCACTGCACGATAAGTATCTGTATGCCCCGACGTGATATTCAGACCCCAAAAAATGCAGTGGTATATAGAGCAAAATGTAAAGAGTTTACTTGTTCTGATTCATAGAATGGACCAATTCTCAATATCTGCTCTATGATGTCCATATTCACTACTATAGATAGGGGTGGTCTTCATTATTTTATGTGATAGAGGTATACCATTTAAAATGTATTTAGAAAATGCATAATAATTTTACAATAAGGACATCTTAAAGTGGAACAAATTTAAAGGACTTTTACAAAATTGGGAAATTGAAGGTATAAAATAAAGAAATGTTTCCTACCACTGCAGCGCACTGACCCTCCAGTACCATGGCACTGGAGCTCTCCGCCAGACAGGAATTGATATCATCCTGTCCATCAATCACATCAATGCTAAAATTAATGACTATCTGCAGGGTCAGGTGATTTATAAATGGGATGTCATCCCTCAGAGGTGAAAATGTAATATCCATCCCATTAGTCAACTAACATTGCAGTCAATCAGTCACGTGACTGATAGGGCGCTATCACTTCATATTGTGGCAGAGACCGCTGGAGTGGCAGCGATTGAGCAGGGGGAATTAGGAAGCAAGTAACCCTATTTTTTTCTTTGTTAACATTTCTTTCGCTTCTCCAATTTTTTTTAAAAGTCCAGGAAAAAAAGCAAAAAGGTTACTCCCATGCTATAAAATTGGAGTAGTCAGAAAGAAAGTATGAAAATAAGCAAGTTTACAATTTGGTTTTCTATGTGCTTTCCTTGTCCTGCGGTGTCTCCTTTTGGGTTTCATTGTTTACAGTTTATAACCAAAGGAGTTGGCCAACAGTATGGCCACTTTGCACGCAACGCCATCGCTAATGAAATGTCGTTGGGGTCACGGAATTTGTGACGCACATCCGGCCTCGTTAGCAATGTCTTTGCGTGTGAAATGCACGAATGACCGTTAACAATCAAAATTACTGACTTAATCGTTGATCGTTGACGCGTCGTTCTAATCCCAATTATTGTTGCTGCTGCAGGACGCAGGTTGTTCGTCGCTCCTGAGGCAGCACACATCGCTACGAGTGACACCGCAGGAACGAGGAACATCACCGTACCTGCGGCCGCCGGCAATGAAGAAGGAAGGATGTTACGCTCATGTCCGCCCCTACGCTTCTATTGGGCGGCTGCTTAGTGACGTCGCTGTGACGCCGCACGAACCGCCCCCCCTTAGAAAGGAGGCAGTTCGCCGGCCACAGCGACGTTGCCAGGCAGGTAAGTACATATGACCGTTCCTAGAGATGTTGTGCGCCACGGGCAGCGATTTGCCCATGACGCACAACCAACGGGGGCCGGTGCTTTCACCAGCGACATCGCTAGCGATGTAACTGTGTGTAAAGTGGCCTTATGACTTAGGAGCAATGGTCAATAGTGGGCAGTGCTTATACAATCTCATTACTATAAAATCTATAAGCAACGCATTGAGGCCACCTGGGATCGCTGGAGCCTAATGTTAGCTCCTTAATGCGACCACCTCTCTTTTCAGCATCAATGTACTTCTGGTGCTGCAGAGGAAACAGAGCATCATATAGCAGCATCCATCTGTCACTCAATGAGTAGCGCCTGCCCCGGTCCCCCCATTCCCACTACAGCAATCATGAAATCCGGAGGCTAGAAAGAAATACATTCCCAAAACTATTGGTTGAGAAGAATCCTTTAAAAGGAAAAAAAAGAGTTACTTGGTAACAAGACAGTTTGCCAAGGGCGACTGGTTGAGGATCACTGCTACCCACAAAGATTAGGAACAGGTAAAGGTCAATTATTTATTAAAGTGGCAGGAATGGTTTCAAAAGTATCGGAATGTAATCGTAACATGTAAAGAACAATGTATAAAGTTGCATCTAATTTTACACAATTTGACATTTTTCTTTTTCTCTCAAATGTAATTGTAAAATGTATTTTGAGAATAAACCGGACCCAGATCTTGAGCGTAGTGTACTTTTCAGCCATTCCTGTTCCTTTCTAAACCGTCCCACACAGTCACACACAGAGCACAAGCAGAATAATACATGATGCCGTTTAGAAGATGAAGGTAAAGAGAATCCCTTCACATTCTGCCATTCCTGGCCACTCGGCTTGCCTATCAGGATGATTCCGGACATGTGAGGATATTCCTGCCACAATTGTTTCACATAGATTAAGGGTCCCCAAAATCTGGCTTTGGTGCAATATGGGGTTTATCAACCCCAGTTTTGTGTCACATTGTGCAATGCAACACCAATCATGACAATATTGCTGACATATTACATATAAGTGCATCTCAGTAAATCAGAATATCACCAAAAAGTTAATTTATTTCAGTAATTCAATACAAAAAGCAAAACGCATATATTATATAGAGTCATTACACACAGAAGGATCTATTTCATGTGTTTATTATATATTATATAGAGTCATTACACACAGAGGGATCTATTTCACGTGCTTATTATATATTATATAGAGTCATTACACACAGAGGGATCTATTCCTATATATTATATAGAGTCATTACACAGAGGGATCTATTCCTATATATTTTATAGAGTCGTTATACACAGTGATCTATTCCTATATATTTTATAGAGTCATTACACACAGAGGGATCTATTCCTATATATTATATAGAGACATTACACACAGAGGGATCTATTTCACGTATTTATTATATATTATATAGAGTCATTACACACAGATGGATCTATTCCTATATATTTTATAGTCGTTATACACAGTGATCTATTCCTATATATTTTATAGAGTCATTACACACAGAGGGATCTATTCCTATATATTATATAGAGACATTACACACAGAGGGATCTATTTCACGTATTTATTATATATTAAATAGAGTCATTACACACAGATGGATCTATTCCTATATATTTTATAGAGTCATTATACATAGAGGGATCTATTTCACGTGTTTACTATATATTATATATAGTCATTACACACAGAGGGATCTATTCCTATATATTAGAGTCATTACTCACAGAGGGATCTATTCCTATATATTAGAGTCATTACTCACAGAGGGATCTATTCCTATATATTATATAGAGTCATTACACACAGAGGGATCTATTCCTATGTATTATATAGAGTTATTAAACACAGAGAGATCTATTGCTATATATGATATAGTCATTACACACAGAGGGATCTATTCCTATATATTGTGTAGAAACATTACCCACAGAGGGATCTATTCCTATATATTATATAGAGTCATTACACACAGAGGGATCTATTCCTATATATTATATAGAGTAATTACACACAGAGGGATCTATTCCTATATATTATATAGAGTCATTACACACAGATGGATCTATTTCACGTGTTTATTTCGGTTAATGTTGATGATTATGGATTACAGCCAATAAAAACCCAAAAGTCATTATCTCAGAAAATTAGAATATTATATAAGGCTTACTGAAAAAAGATTTTACACTCAGAAATGTTGGTGGCTACTGAAAAGTCTGTACAGTAAATGCCTCAATACTTGGTCGCGGCTCCTTTTGTATGAATTATTGCATCAATGCAGCAATGTGGCATGGAGGCTATCGGCCTGTGGCACTGCTGAGGTGTTATGGAAGCCCAGGTTGCTTTGATGGCCGCCTTCAGCTCGTCTGCATTGTTGGCTCTGGTGTCTCTCATAGGTTCTCTATGGGGTTTAGGTCAGTAGAGTTTGCTGGCCAATCAAGCACAGTGATACTGTGATTAGTACACCAGGTATTGGTACTTTTGACAGTGTAGACAGGTGCCAAGTCCTGCTGGAAAATGAAATATCCATCTCCAAAAAGCTTGTCTGCAGAGGGAAGCACGAAGTGGTGTAAAATTTCTTGGTAGACGGCTGCACTTACTTTGGTCTTGATAAAACACAATGAAGCTACACCCGCAGATGACATGGCTCCCCAAACCATCACTGATTGTGGAGACTTCACACTAGACCCCAGCAGCTTGGATTGTGGCCTCCACTCTTCCTCCAGACTCTGGGACCGCGATTTCCAAATTAAATGCAAAATTTACTTTCATCTGAAAACAACACCTTAGACACTGAGAACAGGCCAGTGCTTTTTCTCCTTGGCCCAGGTAAGACGCTTCTGGCGTTGTCTATTGGTCATGAGCAGCTTGACACATGGAATGTGACACTTGTAGCCCATGTCCTGGATACGTCTGTGTGTGGTGGCTCTTGAAGCACTGACTCCAGCAGCGTCCACTCCTTGTGAATCTCCCCAAATTTTTGAATAGCCTTTTCTTACCAACCCTATCAAGGCTGCGGTTATCCCGGTTGCTTCTGCACCGTTTTCTACCACACATTTTCCTTCCACTCCACTTTCCATTAATATGCTTGGATACAGCACTCTGTGAACAGCCAGCTTCTTTAGCAATGAGCTTTTGTGGTATACCCTCCTTGTGGAGTGTGTTAATGTATGCTTTTTGGACATCTGTCAAGTCAATAGATTTCCCCATGATTGTGTAGCCTACTGAACCAGAACAAGGGACCATATTAAATGCTTAGGAAGCCTTTGCAGGTGTTTTGTGGTAATTATTCTAATTTTCTGAGATAATGACTTTTGGGTTTTTATTGGCTGTAAACCATAATTATCAACATTAACAGAAATAAACACTTGAATTAGATCCCTCTGTGTGTAATGACTCTATAATATATAGGAATAGATCCCTCTGTGTGTAATGACTCTATATAATAATGTATATTATAAACACATCAAATAAATGACTCTGTGTGTAATGATTCTATATAATATATAGTAATAGATCCCTCTGTGTGTAATGAATGTATATAATATATAGGAATAGATCCCTGTATGTGTAATGACTCTATATAATATATAGGAATAGATCCCTCTGTGTGTAATGATTCTATATAATATATAAGAACAGATCCCTTTGTGTGTAATGACTCTATATAATATATAGTAATAGATTCCTCTGTGTGTAATGACTCTATATAATATATAAGAATAGATCCCTCTGTGTGTAATGACTCTATATAATATATAGGAATAGATCGCTCTGTGTGTAATGACTCTATATAATATATATGAATAGATCCCTCTGTGTGTAATGACTCTATAGAATATTTAGGAATAGATCCCTCTGTGTGTAATGATTCTATAGAATATATAGGAATAGATCCCTCTGTGTGTAATGATTCTAAATAATATAAAGGAACAGATCCCTCTGTGTGTAATGACTCTATATAATATATAGGAATAGATCCTTCTGTGTGTAATGACTCTATAATATATAGGAATAGATCTCTCTGTGTGTAATGACTCTATATAATATATGTGAATAGATCCCTCTGTGTGTAATGACTCTATAGAATATTTAGGAATAGATCCCTCTGTGTGTAATGATTCTATAGAATATATAGGAATAGATCCCTCTGTGTGTAATGATTCTATATAATATATAGGAACAGATCCCTCTGTGTGTAATGACTCTATATAATATATAGGAATAGATCCTTCTGTGTGTAATGACTCTATAATATATAGGAATAGATCTCTCTGTGTGTAATGACTCTATATAATATATAGGAATAGATCCCTCTGTGTGTAATGACTCTATAATATATAGTAATAGATCCCTCTGTGTGTAATGAATCTATATAATATATAGGAATAGATCCCTGTATGTGTAATGACTCTATATAATATATAGGAATAGATCCCTCTGTGTGTAATGATTCTATATAATATATAAGAACAGATCCCTTTGTGTGTAATGACTCTATATAATATATAGTAATAGATTCCTCTGTGTGTAATGACTCTATATAATATATAAGAATAGATCCCTCTGTGTGTAATGACTCTATATAATATATAGGAATAGATCGCTCTGTGTGTAATGACTCTATATAATATATATGAATAGATCCCTCTGTGTGTAATGACTCTATAGAATATTTAGGAATAGATCCCTCTGTGTGTAATGATTCTATAGAATATATAGGAATAGATCCTTCTGTGTGTAATGATTCTATATAATATATAGGAACAGATCCCTCTGTGTGTAATGACTCTATATAATATATAGGAATAGATCCTTCTGTGTGTAATGACTCTATAATATATAGGAATAGATCTCTCTGTGTGGAATGACTATATAATATATAGTAATAGATTCCTCTGTGTGTAATGACTCTATATAATATATAAGAATAGATCCCTCTGTGTGTAATGACTCTATATAATATATAGGAATAGATCGCTCTGTGTGTAATGACTCTATATAATATATATGAATAGATCCCTCTGTGTGTAATGACTCTATAGAATATTTAGGAATAGATCCCTCTGTGTGTAATGATTCTATAGAATATATAGGAATAGATCCCTCTGTGTGTAATGATTCTATATAATATATAGGAACAGATCCCTCTGTGTGTAATGACTCTATATAATATATAGGAATAGATCCTTCTGTGTGTAATGACTCTATAATATATAGGAATAGATCTCTCTGTGTGTAATGACTCTATATAATATATAGGAATAGATCCCTCTGTGTGTAATGACTCTATATAATATATAGGAATAGAACCTTCTGTGTGTAATGACTCTATAATATATAGGAATAGATCTCTCTGTGTGTAATGACTCTATATAATATATAGGAATAGATCCCTCTGTGTGTAATGACTTTATATAATATATAGGAATAGATCCCTCTGTGTGTAATGACTCTATATAATATATAGGAATAGATCCCTCTGTGTGTAATGACTCTATATAATATATAGGAATAGATACCTCTGTGTGTAATGACTCTATATAATATATAGGAATAGATCCCTCTGTGTGTAATGACTCTATATAATATATAGGAATAGATACCTCTGTGTGTAATGACTATATAATATTTAATAAACACGTGAAATAGATCCTTCTGTGTGTAATGACTCTATATAATATATACATTTCCCTTATAAATTAACTTTTTGATTATATGCCAATTTATTGAGATGCGCTTGTATGACTCTTGACCCAATCTCAGCAACCTCATATATGCCGGGCATTGCAGACCAACTTTCTTGGACATCTGAATGAGTCTTGTAAAGTATTTTTTGAAACCAGTAAGGCAATTCTATAGTTTCTGCGCATACACACACATACACACACACACACACACACACACACACACGCGCACACACACATGCATGCACGCACGCATACACACACACACACGCATGCACGCACGCATACACACACACACGCACGCACGCACGCACGCGCACGCACACATACACACAATTTTTTGTTTTCAAATTTCAAACATCTAAAGTCGACAATATTATATAACATTCATATGGTAACATCACAAATGAATTTTGTGCCACAAAATAAAGGATAAAAATCAATAAAACTAAAAGCTTTCATTACAAAATAATAAAAGCACAGAACATTGCGCGAGTTGTCTTCCATGTTAAAATAAAATAATATGAAACATGTCGGGTTATTGTTCATGGTGTAAAGAAAGTTCCAAATGATGAACAGAAACGGTGTCAAAACAAAGAACAGCGTTAAGTGGAAGGTTAAACCTACTTGCATTTCGGTTCATTAAACGCTGTTAAAGTGCAAATTCCCTCATTCTGACAGTAGTAATCACAAGGGTTCATTTTCTGGTCACAGCGCTGACTTTTAAACCCCATAGAGCATCTGTAGAATTTCAGTAAGACACAACTCCAATGAATACTCTGCTAGTCTTTCCAGTATCCTAATGTTTCTCATTGACAATGGATGGAACATCAAAAAGTTGTGAGCTAAACTGTTCAGAAATAGATCCAGACTTCCCAAACAGTCGATGCACAATACACTCCAGTCTCCATATTGGGTGGATACCATTTTTTGGACTCAACCAATTCACTAGGAACTTTTGTGTCTACAATTCATAGCAAAGAAATGAAATCGCAGATGTCTATGATGTGTAATAATGAGAAATGACACAGGGAAAAAGGATTGAACACACTTGCCGAAGTTGATTTAATAGTTTGTACAAAATACTTTGCTGGTCATGAAGCTTCCAGATGCCTCCATTGCTCTGGTATGATTGTGGCCCACTCTTCCACACACACACTCCTCACATCCTGCAGGTCTCGACTCCTTCTATGATCTCGGAGCTTTAGTTCCGTCCATACATTTTCTATTGGATACAGCTCCGGTGATCGGCTCGGCCATTGTAGCAGCTTTATTTTCTTTATCTGAAATCAGTGTAGAGTTTCCTTGGCTGTGTGTTTGGGATCATTGTGTTGCTGAAATGTCCACCCTCGTTTCATCTTCATCATCCTGGTAGACGGCAGCAGATTTTTATCAGTATTATCTCGGTACATTTGTCCATTCATGCTTCCATGAATTATATGAAGTTTGCCAGTGCCGTTTGCTGAAAAACAGCCACACACCATGATGTTCCTACCTCCACACGTCAATGTTGTGTGGTGTTTTGGGGTGATTTGCCTTTTGGCCTTCAAATATGGTGTGTATTATGGCCTCCAAACAGTTCAATTTTAGTCTCATCTTACCAGACTATATTCACCCAGTATTTCACAGGATTGTCTAAGGGGGGCTATACAGGTTGTGACATCGCTACCGATATATCGTCGGGGTCACGTCGTTAGTGACGCACATCCGGCGCCGGTAGCGACATCACAACGTGTAAATCCTAGGTGCGACGATGAACGAGCACAGAAGCGTACAATATCACTGATCTGTGTAACGTTGTTCATTTCCATAATGTCGCTCCTGCTGCAGGTACGATGTTGTTTGTCGTTCCTGCCGCTCCACACATCGCTGTGTGTAAGCCCGCAGGAGCGACAAACATCTCCTTACCTGTGTCCCAATGGCAATGCGGAAGGGAGAAGGTGGGTGGCATGTTATGTCCCACTCATCTCCGCCCCTCCGCTTCTATTGGCTGGCCTATTAGTGACGTCGCGGTGACATCGCTATGATGCCGAACGCACCTCCCCCTTGAGGGAGGGATTGTTCGGCAGTCACAGCGATGTCGCCAAGCAGGTATGTGCAGGTATGTGCGTGTAAAGCTGCCGTAGCGATAATGTTCGCTACGGCAGCAATCACCACATATCGCATGTGCGACGGGGGTGGGTGCTATCGCGCTGGACATCACTAGCAATTGCTAGCAATGTCGCAACGTGTAAAGCCCGCCAAATGTTGTTGAGCAAATTTTAAATGCATGTGAACCTGTTTTTTTGTTTACAAGTATAGTCTTGCCTGGTGAGCGTACATACAGGAGCGAGCATACAGGCCATGCAGGTTGAGTGCATCACTTATTGTTTTCTTTGAAACAATTGTACCTGCTGATTCCAGGTCTGTAGTTTTCCACAGGTGGTCCTTGGCTCTTCTTCTGTAACCAATGCCATTAGTATATTTTGCAAATATAAGGTTGCAAAGACATTGAGACACCTCACTGGTTTTACCCATCATGAGATGTTTCTTGTGTGGCACCGTGGTAATGAGACACCTTTTTATAAGCCATCAGTTGAGCCAGCTGATATTATTTTTCACTAAGTGGCAGGATTGATTACTAATTACTGATAGATTTAAGTTGGTGTCTTGATTTTCTATGGATTTTTGCACCTCTTCTTCATGTGTTCAATACTTTTTCCCTGTATCATTTCCCATTATCACACATAACTTCATTTATGAACATCTATGGTTTTATTTTATTTCTTTTTCCATTGCGCCCTTCATTATCAAACACAACGACAATCAGGGTCAAATCTTTTGCAGTGGATCAGAAAACAAATCTCTGAAACAGATCAATTATACAGATTAAAAAAAAAAAACAACTAAAATTTGGATAAACACATTCTGTATCCATATTTAGAGGATATTTTGACATTTTATATTGGAGTCACTGATAAAAATGTAAATTGTTCCTAGGGAATTGATTGTTACATCCTTATTGATGTATTTTCATGCTCAGGCCAAAAAATAGTCGCCTTCCATGGAGTAGTTAACTTAAAAAAAAACATTTATTAATATATAAAAATGAAAAAAAAAGTAGCAAAGTTAATAAACTTGAACATTAATAAATAAACATCACATAATGTTACATTGTATAATGTTTTCACACAATATGCAATTATTTCCCATTTTTTTGTATTGTAATTTGATCATTTTTATTAATAGTTTGGTCGGAGTTACGCTAATATCGTCTCCTCTGTGGCTATATTCTAGGTCACATTTCACAAAAGTCTGAAAGAATACAGCAAGTGGAAAAACAACAGAAAGATTGAATATCAGCCGCCAACAGTAATAAATTTACTCAACACCTTTCAAATGCCTTTGCGCCAGCTTTTGTTTAGACTTTTATTTTTTTTTTACGTACGACTTTTTATTTCTCCGCTGCTCTTCTGACAGCAATGAGTGAGAGGCCGCTGGTCGATGGTGATACATTTAATGGGATAAGTATAGATGTAACGTAGTTAACATCCCTTCACCTTGCTAGCCTTGCTTGGGAAGGAGACTAAATGGGAAAAAGGCAATTAACCTTCCAACCTTAGTTTTTCATCCTTCTTCAAAGGTGAACTTCAACACCCCTTTAAAAAAAAATACACTTACTCTATACAGTGTTCCTTACCTCTGATCTTGGAGAAAACTGAAAATGGGAAATGAGATTTCATTTTGTTTTACAGGACGCGTTAACCTACCGGTGTGATCTTTCTTCGTAAAATTCAAAAACTATCTATAAAATTGGTTCAAAAATGATATTTGAACCTTAATTTTTTTTTAAAATTATACAACATTTTGGCTCTCGAAAAATGACACATATATATTCCTACTGTTTTGGAAATTTTAATTTTTGGAAATGTTAAAAAAATGTCTTTAGCCTCTATTTTATTCTACACCATTGGGGCTGCCAATTTTGGTAAATGGGTTTTTATATCCTTCCGTTATTTTTATTTCTTTATTTTTATTCTTATTAATTATTATTAATTTATTATTAATTATTATTTTTATTATTTTTTATTTTTTTATTTTTATATCCTTCTGTTGAGCATAATTTTTTGACATTTTTGCGTCGGTAACTTTGGCTATGTTAACAGAGGGCATTTTTTTTTGCATAGTTTTGTCATTGGTTTTATGCAAATCCATGCTAATTAAGAGCTACTTTTAACAGTACGGGCAAACGCTATGAGATTTCAGAAATTTCACGCACAAATCTGCCTTTTAATTCTGACTGAAATGGCAAACTGCTGCTTTTTTTGAAAAAAAAAACAGTGTCAACTTGTGTTTTTGCTGCTTTTTCCACCATTGAAAGCAAAAAGTAATTTTTTTTCTGCATTTTTGGTGCTTTTTTGGTGAATGAAACTAACTTTTTTTAAACATGTACTGTAAAGGCCCCGTTACACACAACGGCGGATCCGTGACGCACATCTGGCATCGTTAGCGACGTTGTTGCGTGTGACACCAACGAGCAACCGTTAACGATGGAAAATACTCACCTTATCGTCCATCGTTGACATGTCGTTCATTTTCAAAAAATCGATAATTGTTGAGGATGTAGGTTGTTCGTCGTTCCCGAGGCAGCACACATCGCTACATGTGACACCTCGGGAATGACGAACTACAGCTTAGCTGAGGCCGCCGGCAATGAGGAAGGAGGTGGGCGGGATGTTACAGCCGCTCATCTCCGCCCCTCCGCTTCTATTGGGAAGCCGCTTAGTGACGCCGCTGTGACGCCGCATGAACCGCTCCCTTAGAAAGGAGGCAGTTCGCCGGCCACAGTGACGTCACTAGGCAGGTAACTCCGTGTGATGGCTGCTAACGATATTGTGCGCCACGGGCAGCGATTTGCCCGTGATGCACAAACGACGGGGGCAGGTACGCTCGCTAGCAATATCGCTGCGTGTGAAGCCCCCTTAAGCAAATAATACACCAAAAAAGATGCAAAAACGCCCCAAAAAACAGCAAAAATGCAGCTTTTTTACTGCTAAGAGATCGGGTTTTGCTGCCAAAAGAAACATCAAAAATGCAGCAAAAATGCCCTGTGTAAAAAGAGTAGCCTTAGCTACAATGAATTTTTTTAGTTTCATGCTCAGAGATTTACTGTGTACTGACAATCTGTGCAAAAATGCATTTTTAAATCAGATGTTTTTAAAAAAAGAAACACTTTAACCTCTTACCGACATTGGAAGTATTGGGTACGTCCTAAATAATGTCGGTGCAATTACCGCTGGCTGCTGTGGTCAGCCGGCGGTGAGTCCCACATTTTTCAACTGATTTGAAAAGCTGACATGTGCAGCAATCAGGCACGGGTGGATTCACGATCCACTCATGCCTGTTAACCCCTTAGATCACGCTGTCAAAATGTGACAGTGCGGTATAAATTGCCATGGCGGGAAACGTGCCTTTCCCCGCCGCCATCAGAGGCTCTGTGATGTGATCACTGGGAGCTAATAGTTGCTATGATAGCACAGGGTCATGTGATTACTCCTGTTGCTATCATGACTCACTGCCTCTTACAACTGGCAGAGTGCTTGCTGTAAAAGGAGAGCAGCATTTCTGCTTATCTGAGCTGTGCAGATATGATCAGGAGAAATGAACAAGCGATCAGAGTGCTGATCCTTATAGCCCCCTAGGGGGACTAGTAAAATAAAAAAAAATGTTAAAAAAGTGTTAAAAAAATAAAAAAAACCTAAAAGTTAAAATCACCCCTATTCGCCCCATTGAAGATTAAATGGTTAAATTAAATTAAAAATATACACATAGTTGATATCGCTGCGTTCAGAAATGCCCGATCTATCAAAATATAACATTATTTAATCTGATTGGAAAACGGCTTAGCGGCAAAAAATTCCAAGCACCAAAATTACATTTTTTGGTTGCGCAAAATGCAATAACAGGCGATCAAAACATAGCATCTGAGCAAAAATTGTGCCATTAAAAATGTCAGCTTGAGACATAAAAAATAAGTAATCACTGAGCCCCATATACTGCAAACTGAGAACGCCGCAGGTTTCGGAAAATGGTGCAAAAAGTGCGCCACTTTTTTGGACAAATGTCTGAATTTTTTTAACCCCTTAGATAAAAGTAAACCTATACATGTTTGGTGTCTACGAACTTGCACCGACCTCAGGCATCACTGCGACACATCAGTTTTATCATATAGTGAACATGGTGAATAAAATATCCCAAAACAATTGTGTTTTTGCAATATTTCCGCACTTGGAATTTTTTTTGCCATTTTCCAGTACAATATATGGTAAAACTCATGGTTTTCAAGTACAACTCGTCCTGCAAAAAATAAGCCATTATATGGCAGGATTGACGGAAAAATAAAAAAGCTCGGAAGAAGTCGAGCAAAAAAACCCCCCGAAAAATGTAAAATCGCCCTACGGTTAAGGGGTTAAAGCAAAAACTATAATAAAGGGTAAAAAAAAAATACCTACCAGTTAAATTGCCAGCTTCTTCAGCATTGATCCGGTAGTCCCCACGTGGCATTAATTAAGCTTCAGAAGTGATGACATGCCATTACAACAGGTGACCGCTGCAGCCAAGCTGTTGTCATACTAAGGCCGGTGTCACACTTGCTTGCGAGTGCCTCGCGTGTAACTCGCGCGAGTCTCGTGTTGCATCACCCGGCATGGACTCACACGCAGAGGAGCAAGTCATTTAGATGCAGCTCTATGCAGCTGAGACGCTCCTGTCCGGAGCATGTGAGTCCATGACGGGTGATGCAACGCGAGACTCGCGCGAGATACACGCGAGGCACTCGCAAGTGTGAAACCGGCTTAAAGCGGGCTTTACATGCTGCGACATTGCTAGCGATGTCGCGAGTGATAGCACCTGCCCACGTCGCGACAATATCGCTATGGCAGCATCACACGCAATTACCTGTTCACCGACGTCGCTGTCGCCGCCGAACAATCTCTCCTTTAAGAGGGAGGTTCATTCGGTGTCACAGCGGTGTCACTAAGCAGCCGCCCAATAGAGGCGGAAGGGCGGAGATGAGCGGCCAGAACATCTCGCCCACCTCCTTCCTTCCTCATTTCCGGCAGCCGCAGGTATGATGTTGTTCCTCATTCCGGCGGTGTCACACATAGCGATGTGTGCTGCCTCGGGAACGACAAACAACCTGCGTTCCAAATTAGGAACGATTTTTTTGAATATGACCGTGTAGACGACGAACGATTTGACACCTTTTTGCGATCGTTACTGATCGCAAAAAGGTGTCACACACAACGACATCGCTAACGAGGCCGGATGTGCGTCACCAACACCGTGACCCCGACGATATCTCGTTAGCGATATCATTGTGTGTAAATGGGCCTTTACTTGCATTAACGCTGCAGACTATTGACTGCCTGCAGCGGTCGCGTGCCATTATAACTCATCAAGACTGATGGAAATGAAACATGGACCATCGGAACATCAGGACTGGAGCCAAAGAGAATTTAACAGGAAATATTTATATTTTCTGAGGCTAGTTTTTCTTTTCGGCCTTGGGACACCATTTTAAAATATTGGTTGATTGAAAAAAAATGTAATTTTTAATTCCAGCCTAATTGGATCATTTACAAGCTTCCGCGGCGGAAGGTGAAGAGAGAATCATCACTGTGTGGCCCTGATTTATCGGACATCATCGGCAGTCAGTATATTGTCAGGAGATACATTGTCACGAGTGATACTCACACACAGACGGGTATGTTCGTCTCAGGGTCCAGCCGACACGTGCCCCCGTTATAACAGTACCCGTCACATAACTGACAGCTGGAGGCGATCTTTCCATTACTGCAGCTGAGAAACAAAAATAAAAAGAAAAGTAATTGAATTATTCCTTTAATTTCTAAAGCTTCGCAATGTATTCTTGTCATCTAATCCTTAAAAAGAAAAAAATCAGCTGAATGTGGAAACACTATCTCTATGACAGGTCAGCCCTGGGCGATAATTTTTTTAAACAGCATGACAGCAAGCGTATTTTTTTTTCCTCTTAGGCGATTATATTTGCAAACCGTTAGTTCAGATAAACAAGGCAATGCTAACATTTACTTATGCCGTGCAAACATCTAGCATGCATCCTCTAGAGGCTAGCCATCACAATCCGCAGCCCCGTTCTGCTTTGTATGCATACAGCAGACGACCAAACAGCTCACACGCGGAAGGGAGGGAGAAAAAATAATAATTTGGAGATTTCATCTTCCTTATTCTGCCTAAACATACCAAGAGAAATCTGTTGTTTCTGTCAATGTGTCAAAAATATCACCAGTCGATTTACAGGGGGATTAGAAACTTCACAAATTACTGCAAACCCATGTCAATCATGACATCGGCCGCTATCAAATTTACTGACGTCAATAAACAAGAGAATTTGCCACATTGGGAAATATAAAAATAGCAAAGATTTCAGCAAATAAACACGGCTAAAAGCTTATCTATAGACTCCAAAATTGGGCTTATTAGAGGTTCCATAGACCAATTCTCATGTCTATATTAAGAGTAGGGCAGGGAGACCATATGGATTAGTAGAAGGTATGTGTCACGATTCCTCTGTGCAGAGCATCTTGCACACTAGGAGATGCTCTGCTGTGTCTTTCTGGACTACTGAGCTGGTAGTGTCATTATTCCTCTGTGCAGAGCATATTGCACACTAGGAGATACTCTGCTGTGTGTCTGGACTACTGAGCTGGCAGTGACATGTTTCCTCTGTGCAGAGCATCTTGCACACTAGGAGATGCTCTGCTGCACTTTCCTGGTTTACTGAGCTGGCAGTGACACGATTCCTCTGTGCAGAGCATCTTGCAGATAGGAGATGCTCTGCTGTGTCTTTCTGGACTATTGAGCTGGAAGTGTCAAGATCCCTCTGTGCAGAGCATCTTGCACACTAGGAGATGCTCTGCTGTGTCTTTCTGGACTACTGAGCTGGCAGTGTCACGATTCCTCTGTGCAGAGCATCTTGCACACTAGGAATAACTCTGCTGTGTGTCTGGACTACTGAGCTGGCAGTGACATGTTTCCTCTGTGCAGAGCATCTTGCACACTAAGAGATACTCTGCTGTGTCTTTCTGGACTATTGAGCTGGCAGTGTCAATATTCCTCTGTGCAGAGCATCTTGCACACTAGGAGATGCTCTGCTCTGTCTTTCTGGACTATTGAGCTGGCAGTGTCAAGATTCCTCTGTGCAGAGCATCTTGCACACTAGGAGATGCTCTGCTGTGTTTTTCTGGACTACTGAGCTGGTAGTGTCATGATTCCTCTGTGCAGAGCATATTGCACACTAGGAGATGCTCTGCTGTGTTTTTCTGGACTACTGAGCTGGTAGTGTCATGATTCCTCTGTGCAGAGCATGTTGCACACTAGGAGATACTCTGCTGTGTGTCTGGACTGCTGAGCTGGCAGTGACATGTGTCCTCTGTGCAAAGCATCTTGCACACTAGGAGATGCTCTGCTGTGTCTGCCTGGACTACTGAGTTGGCAGTGTCACGATTCCTCTGTGTAGAGCATCTTGCACACTAGGAGATACTCTACTGCACTTTCCTGGTCTACTGAGCTGGCAGTGACACGATTCCTCTATGCAGAGCATCTTGCACATAGGAGATGCTCTACTGTGTTTTTCTGCACTACTGAGCTGGCAGTGTCACGATTCCTCTATGCAGATCATCTTGTACACTAGGAGATGCTCTGCTGTGTTTTCCTGGGCTACTCAGCTGGCAGTTTGATTGCTTGCTCAGGTGCTTCATCTTTCTGGTAATTGATCTGCTTCTTTACTGAGCATGCTCTCCCAGAAGCTTGCCAGTCGAACATTCTGGTTCAGTTGTTGTGCTGTTGGCCTGTGTTTATGTTAGTGTTCTGATCTTTGTTTTTTGACCCCAGACTGTTGTTTGACTCCTCTCTGCCTGCTACCTGTTCCTGTCATGACCTCCTGGCTTTTGACCTCGGACCATTACTTGATCACATCTCAGTTTACTCCCTGAATCTAATACGTGCCTTTCTGGAATTCTAACCCCTGGCTTATGACCCGACTATGTCTCTGTATCCATACGTGCCAAACCCCGGCTTTCCTGACTACTCTTTTGTTTGTACAACCCATAAGTAGTGACTGCATTACATTATGATCCAGCACCAACCAGGTCAAAAACGCTTGTCATTATTAATAACTTATTAAAACATAGTGAGCGTTAAAATATAATGACACCTGACACGTTTCGGAAATTGTCCTTAATCATGGGCCTATAACTAAGGATCATGTCCGAAACGCGTCAGGTGTCATTACACTTTAACCCTCACTATGTTTTAAGAAGTTTTCAATAAAGACAAAAGATTTTTGACCTGGTTGGTGCTAGATCATACCTTCACTATTGTGGTGGTTGACACACACATGGATCCGTACACCTGGATGTTATCCGAATTACCCAGACAAAGAAGGAATGGATGATTGTGAGCCCCCATGGGTGAGTGGATATGCGTTTTACTTTTTTCTTGCAACACCATATGAATTACGAAGAGTAATATAATTTCTGATAAAACTGGAGAGTTCTGCAGCAATATCTGAATTTTGTGGCATATTTTGCTGCAGATTCCCTGTGGATTTTACCCTATGCACAGAAGAAGAAATCGGTGGCTTTTCACAACATAATGGGCTGCACTCATTTTTCTATGCAGTTTTGCTACTATAAATGGGTTTCCTAACTGGACCTTACTGAAGACTACAGATGAGTCCTCCCTTCACTTTTCGAGAAATTCATTGACTTAAGAAGACAAATTCAGAATGTTATGTTCTCAAAATCCTTGTCAATATGAAGTTCACATCACAACCAGTGAGTGGCTTCATATAGTATAAACATCTCCCCCCAGAGCATTCCCAAAAAACTTGTGGATTTTTTTTTATCAAAGCTGCTCATCTCATACTATTCATCTCAAGATATGTTGAGCCAAGAGAAAGGAAGAACATATCTGTCTAGACTCCTCTTTATTCTAGGCTATGCGGAGATACACATATTTTGGGATAGCAAGATGTCACAGTGATGGAGGGAAGAGAGGGACGTAGACCCACTGCTCCCAGAACCGGGCTTACCCTGAGAACGGTATGACTAGGTGCCTACCCAGTCTTCACCAGAACATTTAATGGTGAGGTTGGACTTGCCTGATGATAGGCATCAGGTACCACGTCAGCACAGCTACTAGTTGTTGGGCTCCACCAAGGGGGCTAATTAGTGCAAGGCGAGATGGGAGAAGGGATACACTGTCACTAGGGAAGCAAATAGAAAGACAACCCCTGACACTTACCCTAAGCAACCCTGAGCTCCCTGACATCATTAGACCCTGTGCGGTGATCATATTCCTATGCCTGTCTTACCATGAATACAGCCCTGTCTAGTGCGCAGGACAGTAGGAACACTAGTCCCACTGTAGGTAAATGACAGAAAGGGGATAAGACAGACACGGGTAAAAGAAACAGCAATCATACAAAGCACACCAAACTACAGGAATGAGTAAAGGGAACAGATAAGTGAGGAAAACTGAAATGGGATTAAGACAAAAGGAAAACACCACACAACTTCCATCCAGCAATCTCTGGCTACAGCTCCCAAAATGACTT
This sequence comes from Anomaloglossus baeobatrachus, assembly GCF_048569485.1. Lineage (NCBI taxonomy): Eukaryota > Metazoa > Chordata > Amphibia > Anura > Aromobatidae > Anomaloglossus > Anomaloglossus baeobatrachus. The sequence continues at coordinate 25,951,542 of NC_134359.1, forward strand.
CTTAGTCCTAAGCTCACAAGTCCACTCCTGAGGCTAGCTATCACTGGTAACTCCCTGAGCTGAGAGGAGGGTATTTATAGCAGAGATAAATGGGAAACTCAGAACAGCTGACACCCTGATTTCATCCTGAATTAGGAGACCAAATGAGCTGCTTAACCTTTGCAGTACCAGAAAAAGGAGAGTCTGCACAGCCAGCAGTTTTAACCTGCACAGGTGTACGTGTATCCCTATGTTGTGATCTCCTGATACATGAAATAGAGGGGACCACTTTCTGTTGTGGTACCCTTGTGACACAAGACTTTACTCTTTTCCTTCTCCCGGTAGAATAGTCCCCGATGGAGTATCATAAAATCATGTTTTCCTTCAAATTTGATCATCCTGAGCCAATCATCTTAGGATATTTTCTGACAGGAAGAACAGCTCTTCCGACAGATATATGGTCTACAAGAAACCTTGCCAGTCCAAATAAATATGTATCTACACAAGAATACAATGTGTTTGCTTTGAGACCCATAGAATTATCATGGCAACTGAGGATATCCCTATGTCTTTTCCTTATAGGACAGATGGAAAATGGCCATAATTGTTACGAGTCCCTTACCAATTGCCGTAGTCATGATAAACATGAGCCGAGTTTAACCGGATTTGAGAAGCATTAATTTGTAGGAAAAGCTGAGGTGCCTTCAGAGCAATTGTGGACCCAAAAGCAACACATTACCCAATATTCATACAATTATATAAACAGTAAAAAGACTGGATGAGATACGGCAAGCTTTCTGGTGTATACACTAAACAGTGAGCAACTGGAAAGTGAAGAACTACCGGAAAGTGAAGAACTACCGGAAAGTAGAGTTGGTGAACAGACCTATGAAAGAATGTTTATTGATCGCTTGAAATTGCTTTAAGTTGTCAATGGAACTTCTATGAAAGGCAACAAATACCGGATGTTGAAAAGCCCCACTTTCTCTAACCTTGATACCTTTTAGTCAAATCTAAATGTCAACTTTATTTTTTCTTTATAGATATACAAAAAACCTGACTTAGTTTCCCTGAATAAATTCAATGCATCCTTTCATCCAGCGGATTATTCCTGCAATAGTCATCTCTTTTTTTTGTATTAAGTTTTCAGTATTATTTTTCTAACGGAGGAATTATACAGAATTAGCAATTCATCAGAAATCTCATTAAGCGATTTATGCAAAATATTCACTATTTATGTTTGTGCTGTGCTGGAAATCCATTTTAATAGCTTCGTCTGACATAGAAATTATATAAGAAAAATGTTTTTTTCCCTACTGATAAAAAGTCAATGGCAGAATAGAAACAGTATTGTTTTTATATATAAATAGTGTGAAAACTTTGAGATAACTATATACTTAAAGAAACTGGATTCAGGATATCAAATCCCTTGGTTCCTGTTACGTAACCAAGAAAGAATATCACCCTGGATGCAATGTCTACAGCCACCCATACAGGATTTCTGAAATCTTGTAACTTTTCCTGGTGCTGTAAAATGCAACTTTTATTCTGCAAAAATAAAAAAGTATTAGCATCCTCTGAGGAAGACTATGCACGAAACGCGCGTCAGGGTTGGCAGCGCGCAGGATCACTGTACCACCTACCAAGGTAATGAATTTGTTACCTATATATATCCATATACTGTTTTTTAATATACTGGTTTCCACATGGGTCATTTTTTGTTTGCACAATGGCACTTTGCTGATTAGGCACTAGCACATTACTTAATATGACCTTACACTGTGAAAATCCTACCCATTAGGTAGTATAAGCAGTCGGTTTTTGCACTTTGCACTCTACATTCCTGCATATTTGCTGCTAATACGGAATATCTTTGTCTATTATTACACTTTATAATAATTTGCTTGATTTACTGTTACGTATTTTTCAATAAAATTTGTTATTTTATCGGTATAGTTGATTTGGTCACTAACCCTTATTTTGGTGTTTTTCACCTCCCCATCATTGGAGATTTTTTGATTTTCATGTTTGATATAGTGACTATAATATAGGAGTTTTTGATTACTGAGAAATAAAAAAATGTAGCAAAAAGAAAGAAAACACTGCAAAAAATCCACGTGTGAACAAAGTCTTAAAGGGAACCTGTCACCAGTTTTTTGCCCTATAAGCTGCGGCCACCACCGGTGAGATCTGATATACAGCCTTATATACAACATTCTAACATGTTGTATATAAGAGCCCAGGCCGCTTTTTACAACATAAAAAACACTTTATAATACTCACCTAAACCGGTCACTGTGGTGGATGTGGCTCAGATGGGCGTCTTCGTCCTCCCGTGCTGGCACCGCCTCTTTCGGCTATCTTTGTTGCCGCCTCTATCATCCTTCTGAAGCAACGGTGTATGACGCGTCCGACGTCATCCACACTCACCGGCATTCAGGTTCTGAGCAGGGCAGATCAAAGTATTGTAGTGCGCATGCGCGGGACCGGCGAGTGTGTATGACGTAGACGCGTCATGCACACAGGCTTCAGAAGAAGGACGAAGATGGCCAAAAGAGGCGGCGCCGGCACCCAAGGATGAAGATGCCCATCTGAGCGACATCCACCGCAGTGACCGTTAGGTGAGTATTATAACGTGTTTTTTATGTTCTACACAGCGGCCTAGGCTCTTATATACAGCATGTTAGAATGCTGTTTATAACAGTCCGGTGGTGGTGGCCGCAGCTTATAGGGTAAAAAACTGGTGACAGGTTCCCTTTAAGTCCCACATATTCATGTTGGGTGTATAACCTACAGTAGTTGGGTCCTCTTCTTTTTGCTCATGTTATTACAGATGCATCAACTTTCACAATTCCATAAATGAAGTATATTATTGCAACATACTAGCGAAACCCTCAACATGCTACAATGCACATCTCACCACTTGTTGTCCACAAATAGACACGTGTGGCATAAACATCTCCAGACAGAGCATTAAGAATTTTTATTTTTTTCAACATGTTTTATTGCTACAGGGTTGGTTTGCTTTGGACATAAGGACACTTTTACACACAGTGACATCCCTAGCGATGTCGCTGCTGATCGCACCCACCCCCATCAGTTGTGCGTCATGGGCAAATCGCTGCCCGTCGCGCACAACATCGCTAGGACCCATCACACGTACTTACCTGCCTAGCAACGTCGCTGTGGCCAGCGAACTGCTTGTTTTCTAAGGGGGCGGTTCATGCGGCATCACAGCGACGTCACACGGCAGGCAGCCAATAGAAGCGGAGGGGCGGAGAGCAGCAAAAGAAAAGACACGCCCACCTCGTTGCCGGAGGACGCATGTACGGTGTTGTTCGTCGTTCCTGGGGCGTCACAAGTAGCAATGTGTGCTGCCTCAGGAATGACGAACAACCTGCGTCCTGCACCAGCAACAATATTTGGGATTTGAACGACGTGTCAACGATCAACGTTTAGGTGAGTATTTTTGATCGTTAACGGTCGTTCGTACGTTTCCCACGCAACAACGTCACTAACGAGGCGGGATGTGCGTCACGAATTCAGTGACCCCAACGACATCTCGTTAGCGATGTTGTTGCGTGTAAAGCCCCCTATACTCTTTCATAGAAAATGAACAAGAGTAAAGGGTCTCCCTATTAGGAACAATCTCTATTACCAAGAAAGGTCCTTCAAAGAATTCACCTATGTGCGGATTTCAGTAGTGCACTCACCTCATTTCAGTTTTGCGGTTCACCTATCGCCAATCGCAGTGATCCTATGGGGGCCTAGTTTACCTATTTTAGCTCTACTTGCTTAAATGAAATAAAAATAAAAACAAAATAAATCTAAATGCATAGGGATGAACTGCAATATCATATACAACACAAGAACAAGTGCTGCTGTTTCTGGAAAAGCAGACCTTTATTTCTAGGTAACCCCTTTAAAAGGAACCTGTCACCAGGATTTTCACTTATAAGCTGCGGCCACCACCAGTGAGCACTTATATACAACAATCCTGAATGCTGTATATAAGAGCCCAGGCCGCTCTGTATAAGACAAAAAAGAGCTTTTATTATACTCACCTGGGGGAAGTCGAATCCGATCGTTGTTGCTGGTCTCGGTCCAGCGCCTTTTATCTTCCTTCCATTGCCGTCCTTCTTCATAGCTCCGTGTGGATGATGCATCCTACTTCATCCACATTGAGGCCTCCATTGCCCTCCTGCGCATGCGCACCTTGATCTAGCTTGCTGAGGGCAGATCAAAGTATGGTAATTCACAGGAGTGGGGAAAGGTAAAAGAACACCCGCGCATGCGCACTACAATGCTTTGATCTGCCCTCAGCAAGCAGATGAAGGTGTGCCTGCGCAGGAACGCGATGGTGGCCTCTGTGTGGATGACGTAGGACATGTTATCCACACAGAGCTATGAAGGAGGATGGCAATGTAATCAAGATGAGAGGCCACTAGTGACCCGCCACACTTGCCGCCAGAAATGCCGCCGCGCCTGCTGCCACTAGCCCACCATGACCTCACTTCACCACCACTGCTGCCCCCCTCCGGTAAGACAACACCGGAGTATAAAGCCTGCTTTGCACCATATGATCCAGCATACGATGTCATATGCGATCGTTCCCGCCCCCATCGTATGTGCGGCACGCTCAATTTGTTGAACGTGTCGCACAAAAGAATAACCCCCCGTCACACGCACTTACCCGTCCATATGACCTCGCTGTGGGCGGCGAACATCCACTTTTTGGAGTGGGAGGGACGTTCGGTGTCACAGCGACGTCATGCGGCAGCCGGCCAATAGAAGCGGAGGGGCGGAGATGAGCGGGACGTAAACATCCCTCCCACCTCCTTCCTTCCGCATAGCTGGCCGGGAGCCGCAGGACGTAGGTAAGATCTGTTCATTGTTCCCGGGGTGTCACACACTGCGATGTGTGCTACCCCGGGTACGATGAACAACCTGACGTTCAATTTTTAGGAATTGAACGACGTGCATGCGATGAACGTTTTACCGTTCAATCGCAATCGCACGTAGCTGTTACATGCTACAATGTAACTTACGATGCCGGATGTGCGTCACGTACGACATGACCCTGCCGACACATCGTAACATATATTGTAGCGTGTAAAGGTAAAGCGCCCTTAAGACGGACCGCATTTTTATTTTTTTTATCTCTAAATTTGGGGTGCGTCTTATAAAGCGAAAAATACAGTACTCATAAATTAGAATTATTGGCCAATTTTCAAGAAGGCAAGGGAGGAAATATGTATATATATCTAAGAGCATTTCAATCCTCCGATCATCAAACGTATAATGGATAATTAAACAATGTAGAAAAAATCCATATGTAGCGATCAATAATGATGGCCATAGAACGTCATTGATATTTACAGCTTGATGAAAACGCTCTTTGAAAATAATTTTTGTCACCCAAAAAATGTAATAGTAGGGGCAAAATACAGTGATAAAAAAGCCCTAATATTTATTAAAATAAATGTAAATGTAGTTTAATGGAAGCTGATGACTTTATATGCTATGTTTATCTTCACGCAGATTTTTGTTGTTCGTTTGCTTTCTAAATATGAAGTTAGGCAAATTCATAAACAGTCTTTCTATTTTTTTTTCTACAATTTTACTTCTGTGTTTTAAAGCACCAGGAAAAGTTACGATATTTCAGAAATCTCATCCACACACAACTATTTTTTTCCTGATTGAATTTGAGCACTGCAGCATTTCTGAAAATCTTTCAGCATTTTTGCAACATTTTTGGAGCAGCATTTGTTACCCAGTGAAAGTAATGAGAGACTGAAAAAATGCAGAATACCATGTGATGGTGTCATGGGGTAAGTACTGATGGAACAGGGGCCCCTAGACTGGCCCTCAGATTCGAGACCCTGAGCTGTCTCTTATATCGGAGGTAGGCTTAATGGTAGCCAGGTCCGAGCCCCCAGCATGACCCTAACTCCTGTATGAGCCCTGATCTTATTTCCCCTCTCCCTTACCCTTGGGGCAGGCCAGAAACCCGGTAACAAAAACCCACAGAAAAGATATGGACAAGGGAGAACAAAATCTTGTACACACTGCACTCAAACATAAAGGAGAGACAATATGTGTACAAGGGAATAAAGAAAAGGGTAGGAATAAACTCACAACAGGTGAATGTTCACACCACACAGAATAGCAACTGTAGTTCACCATTAACTGGATAAAAACTGAGACCGTGATTGCTGAAGCTATCTTCGGCGATCTCCTACTATACTCCTCAGCCTTAAATAGGAAGAGATCAGCTGTGGATGGTAATCAGCAACCTGACTCTCAGAGGAGTTGCACACTGAACCAAAAAGGATTAACTCCTGCATGGCTGGGAGCAGAGAAACAACTCCACCAATGCCCAACAGTGCTGAGCACTTACGAGAAACCAGAGAGACTGAAGCTATCTTCGTTGATCTCCTACTACCCTCACCAGCCTTAAATAGGAAGAGACCTGCTGTGAATGGTAATTAGCACCCTAACTCTCAGAGGAGTTGCATACTGCACCAAAAAGGATTAACTCCTGCACGGCTGGGAGCAGAGAAACAACTCCACCAATTCCCAGCAGCGCTGAGCACTTACGAGAGACCAGAGAGACTGAAGCTGTTTTCAGCGATCTCCTACTATACTCCCCAGCTTTAAATAGGAAGAGACCAGCTGTGGATGGTAATCAGCAACCTGACTCTCAGAGGAGTTGCACAGTGCACCAAAAAGGATTAACTCCTGCATGGCTGGGAGCAGAGAAACAACTCCACCAACGCCCAACAGTGCTGAGCACTTACGAGAGACCAGAGAGACTCTACAATGTGAACAGAGTCCGACGCCATAGTGGTAATCCATGTGTGTGGATCCGGACAGCGCATGACAGATGGGTTTTAACAGCAGGTTTGCAGTGTTTTTTGTGAATTCAACTAACTTTAATAACATGTACCATAAATATGTAATCACCACCAAAAAAACCCCTGGAAAACTACAGCAAAAACATCACGTGTGAACATGGCCTGGGTCTGGGATGTTTTACATCAAAGGATAATACTATGAAAAAGCAATAACCATATAAAGAGCAACCAAGTGATCTCGTAGGACAATACCAACTGTTAAGAAAAAGCTTGGTAGCCATATCTCTACTCCAGGCTCTCACCTTGGGGTACCGTAATATCATGCATGGCCATATGTCTACAACTTTGATGTTACATCTGCCGTACTAGGGGAACAGTCATTTGATTAGCGTCACTGATGCAAATTTACAGCCATCCGTTCATGTAGACGATCCAGAGGACATTTTTTAGAAGACCTGCCATGGAGCTGGAAGTGTGCCACTTGGATGTTGGGGAAGTTAACGCCTAAATATTGTAGTTGGAGTTCTTTAAGCTCTTTATAGACTTGTAGACTCAATATGACTTTTTTTTGTTGCGGATGAATATTCATACAAACAATATAATCAGCTTAACACATTTCCTTTTTTCCTGCATTACAAATCTGGAATGCATTACTTTCACGTGAGCTATGAATATTAAGCGCTTCAATTTGCATTTTTATGAATAAAAATGCTGAAACTGACTTGTGAAGTATATGGGAATACTGGGAGCTGAGATCTGGGACTCAAAAGCTGAAATCATACAGTGTTCTGCCAATTTCACTGATGCACCAATTAATAGCCTCTCAATAGTACGTACAAAGAGAATAATGATATTGTCGGGATTCATTTCCATTTTAGAGCAAGTCTATTAGAAGGTTGTTCCTTTTTACATTTTTTAATTAATGTTGTCTGGATATATTTTAATATATATAAAGAAAAGCTTGAAATGGAAATACAGCCCATCTGCAATGTCATGTTTGCTAATACATCGTAATTAATCACCCATGGAAACAAAAAAGTGTGCAACCTGGCCTAAAAGCACGGTTGCTCAGTGGTTAGCACTGCAATTTGCAACACTTGGGTCATGGATAGAGTTACCGTATTTTTTTGTTTTATAAGACGCATCGGATTATAAGACGCACCGGCACCGAAAGTTTAAAGACAAAGAACAAAAACAAGGGTCCATCTTATAATCCGGTGGTGTCTTACCAGGGCGGGGGGGCACAGCGGGGGTGGAGCAGGGTCACAGGAGGCAGGGGTGGTGCTGGAGAAGGGCGATGCTGTAGGCGGTGGTTCGGTGTCCCAGATGCTCTGCAGGCAGTGTGGGCTTCAAAGTAATGGCACCCAGAATCGGCACATGCGTAGGTAGAGCTATTATCTCAATGACGAGACCAGATCTCATCTGCACACACTCCACCTTCGGCCACCATTTTCCGTAAGTCCACTGCTGAGAGATCTATGGGCCGAAGATCTTGAGCCGAGAGCTCCATCTGTGCACATGCTGACTCCAGGCACCATTACTTGAAAACTTCACCGCCGACAGAACATCTGGGACACCCGCCACATGGCCCTACTCCACAAAGCCAGCACATCGCACATAGCCAGTACAGCCCCGCAGCCAGCACAGCACTCACAGCCAACACAGCACCCATTCTCCACCTCCCGGTAAGCTACGTTTGGATTATAAGACACACCACTCATTTTCCTCCCAAATTTTTGGGAGGAAAAGTGCGTCTTATAATCCGAAAAATGCAGTAAGTGGACCTGTGGACGTTCGGTTTCTGCTGGTCCAGCTGAACTTTTTTAAAGTTCGGTTTGTGACCCAGACTTAACCTGAACTTCAATTGAAGTAACTGATTGCCAGTTCGGGTTTTCTGCCCATGTGCATCCCGCAATACACAGATCACTTCCAGGGGTGGGTGGGTGGGCTGGATTATTTCCATTATTTGTGGGGGTGCACACTTCATCTGATTGCGCTGTTGTTACCTTGTGCAATCCAATCAAACACAGCAAGCGGCTTGCACTGGGCTGAGCGCAGTGCATACCGGAGCACAGCGATGCTCGCACAAGTGGTTTTCATTTGTGAAGCACCAACCATGTCTACTAACCAGCTGTTGCTAGGTCTCAAACCAACTGAAGTGCACCGCGCACAGAACCTGACCACCACCACCACAGCTCATGACTTGGGGCTGAGCTTCAGTACCGAGAACAGCCACTACTCTATGTAATGAGCTGTGGTGCTCTGGCTGCTTACACTGTGTACTTATGGTTGATTTAATTAATATCTCAGCCCTGGAAACACCTTTAGGTCACCTATACACATTAATAATCTACACTGATGAGCAAAAGGGTAACAATGTTTTGCACTTTTGACTTTCAGGCTCTATACAGTATGTCACCATCCACTACAACGTTAAGCCCCCTTCACACATCAGTGTTTCCGGTACGTATGACGTCCGTTTTCATACATACCGGAGACATGGACATACGCAGACCCATTAAAATGAATAAGTCTGCGCACACATCCCTATTTTCTCATGAACGTGTGTCCGTGTGGTGCATATGAGTGTCCGTGTGCTCCATACGGCCACATGTCTCTTTTTCTCCGGCACACTGATATGATCCATGTAACATCAGTGTGACACGTCCTGGAGAAAACATGTGTCTTTGAATTAAAATGATTTTCTATACTCACCTGTCTCCAACTCTCCTGTCTTCAGCACTGGTCTCACTTGGTTCCAGGCCTGCTCATTAAGCTCATGCATATTCACTGCAACGGAGACCCAGAAGCAAGAGCTGCGTCGGAGATAGGTGAGTATAGAAGTTCCCGCTGTCCGTGTGCTATGACAGATAGCACAATAACAGCACACGCTGAACACACACATACATACGTACTCACACCATGGATTCTAAAAAACGTGCGCTTTTATCATGGACGTGTGAAGTGGGCCTTAAGCTTGAGACAACCTTCTTTTTATAGACAATCATCTTGGCTATCTCATACATAAATTTGACTTGCAGCTATTTAGCATATGATTAGTTATGTAGATTCCTGTCATGTCACTACATTGTTACTGTATTGCTTCTAAAAATCTAAATTCTAATTTTTATTACTTTGTTAGGTTTTTGTAAATCTGTCTTTGGCTTTTACCACTGTCTGGATCCTTCTGAACTCTCGATCAGATTCAAGCATGTCTCGAATGAAATCTGATCCCAGGTCTCTTCTACACGTTCCCAGTGTTGGTGTATACTGGTCGGGTCACTTGGGGGATGTATACTGCTTTTTCTTCACCTCTACCCACAAGTGTTGGATTGATTTGCAGTCTGGGGATTGTGGAGACAATCGAGCACCGCTACTCCATTGTCATTGACCCATTTCAACAATCAACAAATGTATGGAATGCTGTGAATATTGTATATTATGATCGGAGATTGATTGTGGTTTGGTAGTGTATGGTTATCCTTGTCTGTGTAGGCTTAACATTTAAGGATATTGTCCATTTACATATTGAAAGTAACATCATTCTAATCCATCGTCCTACGAAGCATTTCAAAATCACTTTGCGTAAACCTAGAACCCCTCAGATACAATGATGCAATATATATATCCTATATAGTTGCCAAAAAAGGCAACACAACATATAATATATCTTTATGTATGGCCAAAAGGTCAACAAATGCTATTCACAAAGATCTCCAGATTTTAGCTTATGCTGATGTCTTCTTCTAATACAAGTGATAAACGTTTGCTACCAAGATTTTCTTCTAGTTGTTGACTTACTTGCACATGACGTCATAGATTGTCTTATCTATGATACAGAATCCTCCGTGACACCGCTGACATTTGTCGACTTCGCATTTTGAGCCTTCGTATCGTATGGGACACACACATTCCACCCGACCATCATCAGAGATTGTGCAAGATTCAGAATTTACACAGTAGTGGTGGCACACGTCTACGGTGAAACATAGAATCAGATAAGGACGTTAAGATGACAAGAAGACAAATGTTATTATTAAGCCCAAAAATCTCCTGTATGTTAACTTGTGTTTCTTTGATTTGCTCTTCAAGTTTTGGGCGTGAAAATTGTGTGATCTCTCCAGATCTTATAGATTATTATTTATTTTGATTTTAGATTTAAATTGATCAGTCAATACTTTTTTTTATAAATTAATGGCTATGTTGGTCTTATCATCCCCATGAAATGGTTCGAGCACTATAAATTTAAGAGAAATGCTCCCCTGGTTTTTGTATATTATGGACTGGCTGGCTCAGTGTTACGTCACCATCGGAGTCCGCTCCAGCGACTTCTATTCTGATCGCCAGGCGATGCCGTGTTCCTGCCGTGGATGGTGCTGGTGATGGGAGAGGAGTCGATGCCAGCGGCACCGGTGGGCGCAGGCTCCGCTCATCCACTGGGGTGGGTTATCTTGGGATCTGCAGTACCACTGGCTGACTATAGGTGGTGTGTGTCTTCTAGCTGAAGTTACCATCATTCAGCTACAGCCAATGGGAAGACACCACACCCTTCTTAATTCCCCTCCTGTCTGCTGACCACTGCCAGATATAGTTCTGATATTCTGGCTCCTGTTCTGCCCTATTCTGTTTTGTGATTCTGGTGTTCTGACTTGTGCTTGTGTTCTGACTACCCTCCTGCCTGCTGTTTTTGTACCTCGCTGCCCGATCCAGATTTGACCTCTGCTACATTTTCTGATTACGTCCTTGCCTACTGATTCTGTCCCTGTTCTGCAATTCCTGGTTTGACCCTGCCTGACTACTACTCTCATCGGACTGCAGCCTTCCACAGGTAGTGATCTCCAGGGCCCTGTGTAATTCCAAATCCCTGTATAGGGGTTAAAGGGTTTCAGGGTTCTGGGGGTCCTGCTTGGTGAGTGGCTTCTCTCTATCCTGTCCATTACAGCCGTCTGAGTCTGTGGATCCAGGCAGGCGTTACACTCAGGCTGGCAATCCCCCTCCGAACTGTGAAATTGGACTAAACCGGTCCCAAAGAGTGCAGGAAAGAGAAAGAGCAGGAGAAAGTGGGTCCCCTGAGGGATGTGAGAGGGAAGGGACGATGTCTGTATTCTGTCCGAGAGCAATAGTTTAGGAAGAGGTACGGTGGCGGCTGCGAGAAAGACTGCGAGCTGTACTGTGAGAGAGCCCTGACCACCATTGAGCGAATACCGAACCGAGACGGCACCCATGTCGATCAGCTGTTTTGGCACCATCCAGAAGATCTCAAATGCTACTAGAACATAGCAGCTGCATCATTACTAAAGATCCACTGCCTATTCATTTGAATAGGTTGTAGATCGGCAATACCTGGCCATGACCACTATAGTTTTGACGTAGCTGCAGTGTTCCAGCAGCATCCGGGATCTTCTGGCCACCGCCAGAAACAGCTGATCGGCATGAGTGCCAGGTGTCACACACTCACTCATGAGGTTTTGATGGCCAATCCTAAGGGTAGGCCATCAATAAAAAAAAGGAGTGTCACAGTCACAGACCTCAGATTAGAATATTGAAATCTAGGCCAGCCCTAGAAACACAAACCCAGGGTTAACCATATAAAAGTCTCGGTCACTAAAAAGAAGTGTTAACATGTTGGGGTTTGCCTATGATGAGTGTGTCCCATATTGGTTTTTCTCCTCCTCCCAAGGAAGCAGAAGATTTCTTAGACTGGAAAGTGAGGTATTTCTGCAATTTTCTCTTTTTATGTTATAAAAGTTTGTGTTTATTTATTTTCCCTTTTTATACCTTATCTTGTCAGCATTGTGTTTTTTATTTTAAAGCTTAAAACTTTAATAAGTTTGATCCCTGTATGCTCTAAAGAATTCATAACCTTACAGAGAGTGATTGTCAGACAGAGTGTATTTTGGGGACTCATCACCCCATGTGTTTGATGACTAGAGACAGCGTGTTGTCTAGCCAGGGTGTGTGGACTGTATGGGTGTGCGATTTATGCTCACATGATAGCCTATAATAGTGGTTGAGTGCTGTATTGAGAGACAGACGATAAATTAAAGGGAACCTGTCGCCAGATTTGGTGACTATAAGCTGTGGCCACCACCAGTGGGCTCTTGTATACAGCATTCTAACATGCTGTATATATGAGCCCAGGCCGCTGTGGAGAACATAAAAATTACTTTATAATATTCACTTAACGGTCGGTGAGGAGCAGACTGGTCAGATGGGTGTCTCCGTTTTCTGGTATCGGCCCTTCCTCTTTCGGCCATCTTTGTCCTCTGTCTTCTGAAGCTAGTGTGGATGACGCGTCCTATGTCATACACACTCACCGGCATTGTGATCCTGCACAGGCGTACTTTAATCTGCCCAGAGCACGGCAGATCAAAGTATTGTAGTGTACCTGCGCAGGACCCCAGTGTAGGCTAGTGTAGATGACGTAGAGCGTGTCATTCACATTAGGTTCAAAGATGGCCGAAAGAGGAGGGGCCAGTACCGGAGAATGGAGAGGCCCATCCAACCTGTCTGCACCGCACCGAACGTTGGGTGAGTATCATAAAGTCATTTTAACGTTCTACACAACGGCCTGGGCTCTTATATCCAGTATGTTAGAATGCTGTATATAAGAGCGCAGTAGTGGTGGCCACAGCTTATAGTCACCAAATCTAGTGACAGGTTCCCTTTAACCCTTACAGGCACACCCACGTCACATCCCATACGTGACACCAACCATTGGCCATACTGATGACCTTAGTGATGGCCTGTAATTGCTAGAGTCTGGTAAACAGAGTCCAGTGGGAATGATGGATGTCAAAAGTGGGCAACCCTGGGAAGATAATTGGTGTCAGGTGGTCCAAGGGCCCATTAAACTGAATGTGAAAAAGTTTGGAATATTTTTAGGAAAGCACATGTAAAAACGAATACAGTGGAACCTCGGTTTATGAGTAACCCGGTGTGCAAATTTACGAGAAAAGCTTGCTGTAAATTTGTAACTTGGTTTACAAGCAATGCTTTGCTGTATGAGCAAATACTCACACGCACACACTTCCGATTCCATACTTTCACCTTGCTCTGACTCGCTCTTGCAGTCCGCACAAACATGCACAAACACGCACACACACACATATTATGCTCACCTACCCTCCATTCCCTCGGCGGCCTCTTCCCTGGTTCTTGTAGTCCGCAGGTATGTGGATCATTGCGACCATTGCAGGTCAGGAGCTTCCCAAAGGCAGCACACTGACCAATCAGAGGCAAGCGGTTTATGCCTTTGACATCAGCGTGCTGGCCAAGCAGAGGTAAGTGGTTAATGCGCATGATGTCTGCTGCTGAAGCGCTGACAGTGGTAGCTCCTGCATCGGTCGCGATGGTTACCGGATACACACACCTGTGGACTACAAGAACCAGGGAAGAGGCTGCCGAGGGAAGGGAGGATAGGTGAACATAATATGTGTGTGTGTGTGTGTGTGTGTGTGTATGTGCGTGTGTGGAATGCCACAATAGGGGACCAAGATGGGACATTGCTACAAGTTGTGGAACGAATTGTCCGCGTTTCAATTATTTCCTATGGGAAATTTTGCTTTGCTAGACGAGTAACTTTGCTTACGAGCACACTCACAGAAAATATTGCTCTCGCAAATCAAGGTTCCACTGTAATCCACTATTGAAAACAGGTTAAAAACAGCTTGATCGATATGTGGAAGCCTTCTCTGATTTCCGGCACCTCTCATGCACTTAGTCGTAGATACCATAAAAATAAACGATATAATTAAAATCTGTATAATTATGCTCTAGCCGAAGACAAAGAGGTCACACCAACCCAAAATCCGACAAAAACCTTTCCCTATTGCCGGTGTCACACGGGACGATCTATAGTGCGATCGCACGAGCAATCGTGCTCGCCCCCGTCGTTTGTGCATCACGGGCAATAAGTTGCCCGTGGCGCACAATGTCGTTAACCCCCGTCACACGTACTTACCTCCCGGACGACCTCGCTGTGGGCGGTGAACATCCTCTTCCTGAAGGAGGAGGGACGTTCGGCGTCACAGCAACGTCACACAGCAGACGCCCAATAGAAGCGGAGGGGCGGAGATGAGCGGGATGTAAACATCCTGCCCACCTACTTCCTTCCGCTGTGCCAGCGGGACGCAGGTAAGCTGTGTTCGTTGTTCCCGGGGTGTCACACGGAGCGGTTTGTGCTGCCATGGGAACGATGAACAACTGAAACACAGAAGGAGGACCAACATTTTGAAAATGAACGACGTGTCAACAAGCAACGATCAGGTGAGTATTTTTGCTCGTTCACAGTCGTTTGGAGGTGTCACACGGTACGATATGTCACACGATGCCGGATGTGCGTCACTAACGTCGTGACCCTGACGACATATCGCCCGATATATCGTACCGTGTAACGCCGGCATAAGACTACGGTACATCTAAACTTTAATACATTAAAAAAGGTTAAATATTTTACATTTCTTTAACTTTACACTTTTTTTTCCATTTTCTTACGCTCTAGGCTTTTTTTCTCTTAAGCGGAGATTTTATCTCTCTTACACCTTCTTACTTTTCTGTTCAATAAAATTTTATTTACTGGATGAATCATGGAGCAATATTTTATGGCCAAGTTTTTACTGCACTAGTAAAAGAATAATAAATTAAAAAGCTGTTACCTCACGCTTCTGGTAATGAAGAAAATGGCATAAAATATTTAGCCCTCTTCAAAAGCTATACTTTAATTCAGTGGTGGGTGGCGGGCCGTGAAGTTATTATGAAGTGATTACTATTTGTGATGGAAGCTATCATTATGAAGAAAATTAGCAGTTTTCCAAAGATTTCACAATTGAATATTAATGCAGAATATACTCAAGTCGAGCATAAAAGCTCCGATTGTTCCGCCCTACGCTGGAAATACAATGAGAAAGGAGTAAAACATATCAAAAGGAAATGGTGGAGCCTTCTCTCCTGGGGAGATTTCTTTATAAGCCAAATCACAGTCTCATGGCTTCTTTGGAAGAGGAACTGGTCGGAACAGAACGAGTAGTTCATAAACCATGAAATTGTCTATCAAATTAGCATTTCACTACATCGGAGAGTGTTGACTGTTTTCTTTTCCTTCCACAGTTGGACTAAGTAAAAAAAAAGCGCAACACCTAGTATACCTCATGTCACGATTCCTATGTGCAGAATCTCCTGCAAAGCCGGGATATGTTGCTTATGGCGCAGAGCGTTTTGCAGGATGAATGCTCTGCGGGTTGATTCACAGCACTGGGTTTCACGCTGGTCCTGGGAGATGCTCATGCAGATGCTTCTTGTTAACTCTGATTGCTCTGCTTCTTTATTGAACATGTTAGCTCATGACACTGCCAGTCGTACTTCCTGGTCACAGTTGTGCTGTTGGCTCCCGTGTTGCTCAGTGTTCAGATCTTGGCCTCTCGACTCTGAACTGTTGTTCACCCGTCTCTGCCTTTCCCCTCCTGTTTCTGTTGTGACTTCCCGGCTTCTGACCTCGGACTTCCTCCTGACCACATTCCCGTCTGCTCCCTGTCCTTTGGTACATACTCTCCTGGAACCCTGACCTTCGGCTTGTATCTTGACCTTGACTCTGTCTGCCTCCATGTACTGTCGTGGCCTCCTGGTTTATGATCTCAGCCTGTCTGACTACCTCTCCATTAACTGCATGCAAGTAATGTCTAGCGCCACCTAGTGACAGTCATCACATCTCACTTTTACATGGGTTACCCACTCACCTAAACGTAAAAAAAAAAGTACCTTGTAATAAAATACTAAGGCTGCATTGCCACATCTGTGTGACATGTCATAGTAATGTCCATTTCTTTCACGGACATCACTTGGACCCAGAGAGTTTCATTGAATCATACAGATATCCTTTTAAAAAACAGATCCATGTCTGAGGTCGATGAGGTTCAGAGCACATCTTATTAATATCAATTTTGAAATTCTGACTTGGCAATTAAAGTCTATGGGGTTCTGTGTAGAGAGGATGAAACACAAAATACTGTTTACGTTAGAGCTTCTTAAAGTTCCATCCATTTTTTGGGTCAGAAAAGAAAAATAAAAATTTGCCGATTTTCATATAAAAAACTTGGAGAATTTTCACCTGTATTTTCCCCTGTGTGTCTTTAGTTTACATCGGTGTGGCATCTGTTTTTATACATTATTAAAAATGGACATGATCAAACACAATTTCCTTGTGTAGTGCTAATCTATTAGTGGCCATCAGGAATCCATATTGGAAGTCTGTCTTTAAGAAACCCCTTAAGATATTAGCCTGCAACAGTTATAGTTCATATCAAATTATTTTTCTGTAGTTTTCCCAGACACCTGGAGTTATAGTTCTACTGAGAATCACTCATGTCCCACATAGTTTTCTTAACAATATTTACTAAGAATGTGCGCGAGTTTATAGTATGGTAAAATATCTGAAACCAGGAGTTTTTTGGCATGTCTCATCCGATGACGCATTTGTCCGGTGTAGATTGACATTTGAAGAGTTGGCCACTCAGAAGAGGAATACTATATTGGACAAATGGAACCTATTAGAGTTTGTGTAACATTTGGGATATGGTGGGCTATAGACTTGAGACTCTCCGGGGGAAAGCCGAACTCTTTCTTTTGAGATCTAGCAGATGTGCTGACAATTTGTTCCCGGTTTTCCTCCTGATGAGATAATCTGGAAGTCCCCCGATCATGGAGTGATGCTACAAAATCCGGTGATGTATTGATGCCTGCTCAATGATTATATTAAATGCTTAACCACATGTATTATATTATTAGTCTAGCTAAATAAACTTTGACACTTGTTTTACCTTAAAAACTGTTTTCAGTTGTGCCTAACTTGTATGTTATTGAGCAAGTTGCAATAACATCTCTCAATAGGTAAGACACCTTGGTTAAGAGTTACAATGTTCTGAGTGGGATCCATTTTTTTAATTTTTTTTTAACGACTTGCAGTTGAACCGAAAATACGATTGTCTGCGCGAAGCCTTATTTTGCTAAAAAGGTAAGCATTTATTGAAAACATTTCAAAAATTGGAAAACTCTCTTAATATCGAAGCCAAATGATGAAGTCTGCCACCGTACCTCCATTTTTATAGGAAATCTGTTCTAAGCATGTTAGAAAATTCTCATTGTTTGAATGGTTTCTTTTGAAAACAGCTTTGAATGCGCTTTTTATGAAGCATTTACCATACAAGCTATAATTGCGTCTAAAGAGTTTTTGTTAAACACGGCAAAAAAGAAATTACAACCAAACAACATGCATTAATCCACATCTAGTAAAGTATGGCTCTACAGTACTGAGCCGTATCGAATTCATGCACCGCCATTAAGAGTCTGACGGACTACAATTTTACTATTAAAGTAAAATACCGCAAAACATAAGGTAATATACCTTCAAACGGGCCAAATTTGCTAAATCTCACATTTTTCTTAGTTTTTTTTCTTTTTAAAAAAAGTAAAAACCTATATAAATTTGGTAATGAATCGAAAATATCTAGAAACTAAAACTACAAAGCCGAAAATACCAAGTAAATCAAGCACATATAAAATAGACTTTAAAAAAGCACAAATAGTATAAAGAATTGAGTTCAAACCAAAAAGAGTACAAAACAAGAAAATCTAGATATAAAAAAAAACACAAGTGAAAATGTAATGATTAATAGGCACCTATATAAAGAAAAATGATGAAAGATAACGGAAGATATGGTAAAATATTCAAATATTTATTGTATACCTTAAAATAATTAAATGAAAATAGTTTAACATTGCACAAAGAACAGGTAAATAACAAAAGTAAATCTGGATAAGGGCATAGTGGTGAAAATGACATCATATATATAAATAAGTGTATAATAACTTTCTATAAAAATGTAATAATTAAAATCCGTAAGTATAATATAACTAATAAACAAATACAATAATGGGTAAAGTGCAATTGTAAAAACATACTACATACCATGTACATTAACGACTTACACCAACTGAAGGCCCACAGATCCCGACGCACATTTCGCACAGAGCTTTTTCTTGACCCCTGTGAAAAAACTCTGTGCAAAATGTGTGTCAGGATCTGTGAGCCTTCATTTGGCATAAGTTGTGATTGACATATGTAATATGTCTTTAGAATTATACATTACTTTTTGAATTTGGTTATTAGTTATACTTATGTGACTGATTATTCAATTTATGTAAAGTATTATTACACCCTTATTTATATCATATATATATATATATATATATATATATATATATATATATACTGCATATATGACATAACTTTCTCCACTATCCCCTTTTCTAGATGTACTTCTCTTATTATTATTTGGCTTTCATCATTTTCTTCGAGTCATTTAGTTTATTAAGGTGAAAGTCTCTTTCTTATTTTGGGTTAAAATTTTATTTCTCTTTGTAGTATAGGTGCCTATATATCAAAATGATATAGAGCTGCAGTGTCAGGGGCTTTAGATCTACTAAAGCTAGTCAGCCTCATTTAAATATCAATGCAAGCACTGATTTCTCAGGAATGGACTGGCTATGTAAAGGTATTGCTGGACTTGTCTATGAAATAGCTACATGTAGACATATAGTTTTGGGGTAGAATCTGTCATGGCTATCTCCCTGCATTATGAGACTAGTCACAGACTAGTGACAGATTCAGGGCAAGAGAGCCATTTCCATGCAAGGCTCTCAATATTAATTTCTTTTCTTTTGGTGTGTAATGGGTTAATATCAGTTTCTCGTTGACAGCAGCATACTCATTACCTCAGGTGTTCCGGATTGGGACCTCTCCCAGTCCCTATATATAACTTCTTCTCCCTGTTGAGGGGGATGGTTATATTGAATCCTTAGTTTGAGACTTGGCCTAGAGGTGGAAGAAGCTGTTGGAACCATTTCTGTCTGTTGTGGTGTAGGCTGCAGTCCTGGTGCCTGACTATAGCCAAGAAGTTGGAGTTTAAGCTTTGTTGATTAACCTGTTTTTCTTCCTAACCTTGTGTGTTGATTTAGTGCAGCAGTGGGACTAGTGATCCTTACCTGTCCACTCACTAGCCAGGACTATTGTAGGTTCTCTCAGGGCTTCAGGTTCCTACTCTGCAACAGTTGAGGATCCTGTATAGGGACCGGCTAGGAGTCCATGGTACAGTTGCAGGTAAGTAGAGGAGGAGGTGTCCACCTTCCCTCTCACTAGCACTAGAGATCTCCATTGTTAAAGTGCCCCGGGTGTACCCCTTGTTTGTCATCGTAAAACCCCTGTGTGTTGTACGTTTTGCTTCACGCCGGACCTTCCCCAAGTCCATGCATGACAGAATCCTAAGAGAATCCTAAGGCTAAAGCTTAATTTGAGGAGATGGTGTCCAGATTAAACCTAAAATGCTCCATTGCTGAAGTTTCAGTCTTAGTTATATGTATTCTTATGGAAACTTACGGAATTGACATCTGTCCCCGGTATATTCCGAAAGGCAGCGACATAGTGGTTGATTGCCAGGTGATACACTGCACGTGCCTCCATTTTGACATATGTTGTCGCAGACTTTTTTACCGCAGTTAGGACCGGTGTAACCCAGTGCGCAGTTGCAGGTTGGTTTTCCTATTAAAGAATAAATTACATCATTAATATACAATACAATCATAAAGAACCTTTCAAAATTAACCAACATATTCCACTGAGATCCATCCGTAACTCCCTACAATAAGGTTATTACCATAGCCCATTTATTCCAATGACTTCACAATGTATGCGCTTCATCTACCCAGACCTCACGTTGTGATATTCTTCTATATAGTAAAATATATAAGTATTGTGACCTTTCTGAAATGATATTACCACTAGAGAAAATGTTCTTCGTCTAAATGCAGATGATAGATTCGCATATTTGATTATCTGGGTCAGTGGAAAATCAACTATCTGCAAAAAAAAT
The DNA here is from genome assembly GCF_048569485.1 of Anomaloglossus baeobatrachus. Lineage (NCBI taxonomy): Eukaryota > Metazoa > Chordata > Amphibia > Anura > Aromobatidae > Anomaloglossus > Anomaloglossus baeobatrachus. Next base: position 25,972,300 of record NC_134359.1, read on the forward strand.
ATAATGGACCCAATTTTTTTTTAGAACAATACAAGCCAATTTTATACTGTGAGAACTTAAAGCTGTAATATAGCGGTGCTTGAAAATTTGGGATTTCAGAACTTTCCATATTTCTGCATAAATTTGACCTAAAACTACAAAAGATTCTCAAACAACTGCCAAAAATAGATAAAGAGAGCCAAAATCAAACGCATTTGTCAAAATATTAGTTTGTCCTTTTGTAAAAAAGAGGAAAATAATCCAATATCACATGTTTTTGAATAAGAAAAGTATGTGAACCTTTAGAGATAGAAGATAATTTTGAGGTGAAATTAAAGCCTGGTGTTTTAAATCAATAGTATGACAAAGGCTGAAAAGGGTCGAAAAACTATCTCTAAAGAGTTTAAACTTCACCAACCAACAGTCAGACAAACCGAGGAAGGAAACTAAAGATCAGTCTTAAACTCCAGAAGAGTGGTCCACCAACAAGTTGTCATGGGGTATGTACAGATGGAACAGCAGCTCCTAGGCTGACCCTAAGGCTGGGGCCCCTGCGCTATCCTTTATCTTGAAGGTAGACTTGATGGTAGCCAGGTCTGATCCCCCAACATGACCCTGTCTCCTATCCAAGCTCCGATACTACTCTCCCCAACTCTACAAAATGGGCCGGAAACCCAGCAACCAAAACCCCACAAATAGGCATAGACAAGGGTAAACAATAACTTGCACACACTCCACTTAAACACAAAGGGGGGAAAAGTATGCAAACTGGGGAGTAAAGCTAAAGAGGTAGGGAATTAATGCACAACTGGATTACTCGCACACCACACAAAACTGCAACTTGTAGATCACGATATAACAGGAAAACCACAGGAACCAAGGAAGCAAAGCTATATCTAGCACTCAGCCCCAGAATCCAGAGCCTTATAAAGGGTGAAGGCAGCTGGTGATCCACAGCCTGAGCTTCCAGCAGATGATCCCAAGCCAGTAGGAATTAACTCCTGCTGTACTTGAGAGCAGTAAAGCCAGAACCAGCCGAAACCCATGGCAAGCTGTGCAGTGTATGACCAAGGGGCATACACTGCGAGTGGAAAAAAAGTGATTTCAGCAGCTAAATAGGAAAGGGTTCTTCTCTGCAGTGTGAACAGAGTCTGATGCCGCCATGACACCCAACCAGTGAAACGCTGAACACTGCACAACACAAGTAGCACACAAGTGCATGACATAAAATGAACAGCGAGGTCACAAAGGAACCCAAGGTAATCACTAAGCAACTAAAGGCTTCTCTTTAGTGCTAAAAGTACTGAGGCATACTTACACTGTTGTGAGCGGTGAATGTAACTGCACTAAAAAGACTTCTTTGACTAAAAGCTGTTGGATCCTAGAAGAAGATGAAGTTTACTCCTCCTGTGCGCCACCGTGCTTTCAGTATGGTAGCTGGGTACCTTCCTAATGCTACTTATCTGCAGATTAACCATATATCTGCAGTTTAATAACATTATTCAACGTGACAGGTTCCCTTTAAAGGGCTTGTCCATGATCATTTTATTTTTAAACTATGGTCTTAAGAACTAACAGGCAGGTAATTACTAACTACCTGCCTGTTATACCGGGCATCGGTTCATCGTGATCCTGCTGCTTCCTGTCAATGAACAGCTCTTCCAGGCTGCTCTGTTGATAGGGCATGACTTCCGAAATAAAGTTGAGTGACAGTCAGCTCCACGTAATTTTGTCAGCGGAGAGACAGCTGTCAATCAACATGATATCAGTAGTCGTGACCCATCAAAAGAGCAGAGTGGAAGAGAAACTGCTGTTCTGTCTATGTGACATCAATGGATGCAACAGAGGCGCCGGCAAGAGAGGTCTGTGATGGCAGAGATCTGGGAAGAACAAGCAGGTAGTTAGCAATTTATTTTTATATAGCTTCAACATATTCTGCAGTGCATTACATACACAAGCAACACTGTCCCCATTGGAGCTCACAATCTAAATTCCCTGTCTGTATGTCTTTGTAGGATGCCTAAGTATCCAGAGGACACCAATGCAAACATGGGGAGAACATACAAACTCCTTGCAGATGTTGTCCTTGGTAGGATTTGATCCCAGGACCCCAGCGCTGCAAGACTGCAGTGCTAACCACTGAGCCACCACAAGACTGTAGTGCTAACCACTGAGCCACTGTACCACCTGCATTAATGTTGAGAACAAACACTAAACAACAATTTTTGTGCATAGCAGATTTGCCAGGAGGTCATTGCTCTCCAAATAGAATATTGCTGCCTATCTGCAGTTTGCTAAGCATCACCTGGACTAGTGGGCCCCGCATCCAATCAGCTCCGGCTTCTCTCTCCCCACCTTTGGACAAACAAGTTAGTCAACAGGAAGTGAGCGCTGCAATTACTACTCATTTTTTGTTGATTGCTCATGTGTCCAAAGGCGGGGAGAGAAACACCGGCACTGATTGGATGCATGGCTAACATGGTCACAACATCATGTGAACCTTGGTAGCACGAGCCCTGGCACCGCTGCAACCACTCTGGCCATGGAGGTGAGTATAAACTATTTTATTTTACCTGGGGGAAATGTGGAATCAGAAGGGGTTGTCCTAGTAGGGTTTGTCCTACTTGGGCCCCTGTACAGAGAAGTCATTGACAGATCCTGCTGGTGATTCACCTGCTCCAGATCAACATCAACAGAGCAACTCTTTTTCTTCTGGGCTCCTCTGTCGATGGAGTGTGACCGGTGGTGTCATTCTGATTCACAGCTGGCACCCCACAGTTAAGCAGCGGAGAGTCGGCTGTCAATCAGCATGACGCTGGCAGTCATACCCCATCAACAGAGATTAGCGGAAAAAGAACTGCCCCTCTGTTGACATCAGCAGAAGCCATTGAATTGCTGGTAGGAGTGGTCTATGACTGCTCTGTGCCGGCAGGGAACGGTACCGGGCACAACAGGCAGATGGTTAGTAACTACCTGCCTGCTAGTTCTTAGGTACATTGTTAAAAAAAAAAATAATAGTACCATATATCCTCTATAAAAAGTGGGCAAGTCAAGTGTTATGGGCGAGGCCTAAATGGGCCAAGCCACACATTTCCTATTTTGTTACTACATGGGGTATAACTTTGTAAATATTTTGCTTTCTTTCCTCAATTACGATTTTGAGTGACATGATGTTCTAATGCTAAAAGTTAAAAATTCTACTACATTCTTCAAAACAGTGCATTATGGGGATTTCAAAGATGTCCGTTATGGGTCTGAACCACATATATGATGTTTGTTTTTTTTATAGTCAATAGAACTCATGACAATACGTAACTTTTTAATACATCTTATTAGGGAAATCCGGTTCTTTCCCGTTATTTACTGATCAATTGTTCTCCAAATGATCAATTTACAGATTGTTTCTTCAGTGAATACAGATTTTTACATTACTTAGATAGGAGAAGACAGTTGGTGCTTATAAAACTCTGTGAACAAGGCAGGGGAGGAGCAAGAGGCAGAGGCAAATATTCTGCTGCAAGTTCTCCTGAAATGACAGTTACACTTTAAATCACTATCAAGCTAGTAATACAAAAAGTTTCCTTTGGAGATAAAAACTGTGATATTGGGAATTACCCTTTATAATTTTTTTGGTTAATTGTAATATTTGTTCCAGCGTTTCTTCACAGTTGGTGTTTATAAAACTCTATGAACAAGGCTGAGGGAGGAGCTAGACACAGACATTCTGCTGCAAGTTCTCCTGAAATGACAGTTGCATTTTAAATGACTATAAAGCTAGTAATGCAAAACGTTTCCTTTGGAAATAAAAACTGTGATATTGGAAATTACCCTTTTATTTTTTTTTGCTAATTTTAATATTTGTCCACAGTTGCTACTTATAAAACTTTATGAGCAAGGATGGGGGAGGAGTTAGATACAGATATTCTGCTGCAAGTTCTCCTGAAATGACCGTTACACTTTAAATCACTATCAAGCTAGTAATACAAAAAGTTTCCTTTGGAAATAAAAAACTGTGATATTGGGAATTACCCTTTATAATTTTTTGGGGTTAATTTTAATATTTGTTCCAGCGTTTCTTCACAGTTGGTGTTTATAAAACTCTAAGAACAAAGCTGGGGGAGGTGTTACGGGGGGACCGGCAGATTAGGACCAGGGGGTATATATCCTAATCGCCAGTCGGGGCCCACCGTGCTCCAGATGACAATGGAGCTGCTGGCACCTGAGGGTTAGGCGGAGACTATAGAGCTGGATGGCTCTGAGATAACCCAGGAACTCTGGGAACCGGTCACGTGTGTTGGGACACGTCAGACCGGACGACAACCCGATTAGCGTTTTGGTGCACCTAGCGCTACACCAACCACGTGTGCAGGAAACACGTCAGGCCGGGTGGTAACCAGGTAGCGTTGACCGGAAGACCGCCACGAAAGCGCCCTGTCGGCCACGTGTGTAGGACACGTCAGGCCGAGCGGTCCTCCGATTAGCGTTTCTGGCCACCTCTCGACTGGCCACGTGTGTGTAGGACACGTCAGGCCAGATGGGTACACCAGTAGCGTTGACCGGGAAGCCGAGGAAAATAAGGAACACCCTGTTAACTCCACAGGGGTCCTGGAGTACGCTGTCCGTGCGCGTAGGGGGCACAACCGGACAGGTGGCGCAGCAGGTGCGTTGTCCGTGTGCGTAGGGGGCACAATCGGACAGGTGGCGCAGCAGGTGCGTTGTCCGTGTGCGTAGGGGGCACAATCAGACAGGTGGCGCAGCAGGTGCGTTGTCCGTGTGCGTAGGAGGCACAATCGGACAGGAAGTACAGCAGCCGCAGCCCAGTTAACGCCACTGGGCTGCTATAGCAAGACTGGAACGGCAGGAGGGAAGCACGGCGCCTGACCCTGATGTGCCGAGCCACGAATCTTGGCGTGACAGGCACCGTTCGCCTAACCCTACCTACCGCTTCCCAACATAGGCTTATGCCCCAATGAGGCTCTAACATGGAGGTGTGCTCTGACTGAGCAATAGTGAAGACTGCGCACCTCCATGTTGTCTCCAGCCCCTTTTATAACCTGGGTCTGCCCCAAACCCAGGGTGGAACCACCAAGGTCCAATAGCAGAGTGCCATGTCATCAGTGACGTCACATGCGACCTATCTGGAACCGCCACGTCATTGATGACCTCATGGCAGCCACGCCCCAAACACTTCACCAGTCATCGTCTGACGACCAATACTGAGGTGCCAGATCATAGGGGCGGGCCTCTGTGAGCCAGTCCGGAGTTGCCACGTCATCAGGACACCTGACACCCTCTGCCCTATCAGGACCTGCCACCTCACGGACATGCTCAGTGAGGTCCTTACCGGACCTAGCCTCTGATGCACTAAGTGCCTGAGCATGCTCAGTAGCCTGAGCCACAGGCTTAGAAAGCAGACTATCAGTTTGAGCATGCTCAGTAGCCTGAACTGAGGACTTAGTCTCAGACATAACACAAACAGGCTGAGCATGCTCACTAGGCAAAACACCGGGCTTAAACTCTGGCTGGGGTAAATCGGCGCACGCATGCGCACTAGCCGCCTCTCCACACTTAGACGTGGTGGAAGGAACAGCCAACTGGACCACCCGAGGCACGGCCAAGAACGGCAGCCGGCGCCTGGGCGCAACAGGAACCGCAGCAGGCTGCTTGCGGCTATGGCGGTGCCGGTTCGTAACAGTACCCCCCCCTCTAGCGGCTCTCCCACTCGAATGGTCTATAGTCGCCACAGATACCACTGAGCGACGGGCGGAAGATGGAGACATGCAGTGGGAGCTACAAGACTCGCTCCACCGCGTAATCACCCCAGACGACCAGTCGATATGTGGGGAATGTTGCTTCAACCAAGGAATACCCAGCAGAATATCATCTGCACCCTTAGGGAGAACCAGAAATGAAATGGTCTCTCTATGCCCAGATGACATGGCAAGGGTAATGGGCACTGTCCGCTGGTGAATTACCTTGGGCAACAAGGACCCATCCAATACACGGACTCTCACTGGCCTTGGCATTTGCACCAGTGGGATGGCATGCCGCCGGGCACAAGAGGAGGAGATGAAACTATCCCCAGCACCTGTGTCCACACTTGCCCTTGTGGACCATGTTGACCCCTTAAAGGAAATTGACGCGGGAAACGTCACCCTAATGGATGACGCAGAGTCCAGTCTACCTTCAGCTATGGTCACCAATCGCGGTCTCTTACCCTGACGCTTTGGGCAACGGTTGGCATAATGACCATACTGCCCACAAGCAAAACAGGAAATGCCCTTGCAACTCGAAGACCTAGCAACACCAACCCTAGCGATGTCCATAGGAACAGAGATGTCCTCTAAGGGAGGTGCAGTAGGAGAGACCACTACAGTGGCTGAACGACCCTCTGACCTGCGCTCCAGCTGACGTTCGGAGGTCCGCAGGTCAATGCGGGTAGCCAGAGACATGAGGCCCTCAAGGGTAGTTGGTACCTCACGCGACGCTAATGCGTCCTTCACGTGCGAGGCTAATCCCCTCCAGAACAGTGGAATGAGAGTCCTCTCTGACCACCCCAGTTCTGCAGCAAGTGTCCTGAAACTCACAGCATATTGACTTGAGGAGGTACGCCCCTGCTCCAAAGTCAGTAGCTGTAGGGCCGAGTCGTGAGTGACCTGAGGCCCCAGGAACACTTGTCGCAAGGACTCCAAAAACTCCTTAGAGTCCTGTACTACGGGGTCATTCCTCTCCCACAAAGGTGTAGCCCACTCCAGTGCTCTATCAGAGAGCAAGGAGATGATAAACCCCACCTTCGACCTCTCTGTAGGAAACCGTGCAGCCAACAGCTCTAGATGGACTGAGCACTGGTTCACGAATCCCCTACATGCCTTGCTGTTCCCCGTAAACTTGTTGGGCAGCGAGAGGTGAGGGAGGGTTGGAGTAGGCTTGGTGACTGACACCATTGCAGCCGCTTGAGCCACCACATCATCCATATCAGCAGCAAGAGCAGACTTCTCCAGAGACCTCACTCTGGCATCAAGCTGCAGCATGAACTGACGTAGCTGCTCTATCTCCGCCATGCCAGCCAGACCCTGGCGCAGTCTTACTGTTACGGGGGGACCGGCAGATTAGGACCAGGGGGTATATATCCTAATCGCCAGTCGGGGCCCACCGTGCTTCAGATGACAATGGAGCTGCTGGCACCTGAGGGTTAGGCGGAGACTATAGAGCTGGATGGCTCTGAGATAACCCAGGAACTCTGGGAACCGGTCACGTGTGTTGGGACACGTCAGACCGGACGACAACCCGATTAGCGTTTTGGTGCACCTAGCGCTACACCAACCACGTGTGCAGGAAACACGTCAGGCCGGGTGGTAACCAGGTAGCGTTGACCGGAAGACCGCCACGAAAGCGCCCTGTCGGCCACGTGTGTAGGACACGTCAGGCCGAGCGGTCCTCCGATTAGCGTTTCTGGCCACCTCTCGACTGGCCACGTGTGTGTAGGACACGTCAGGCCAGATGGGTACACCAGTAGCGTTGACCGGGAAGCCGAGGAAAATAAGGAACACCCTGCTAACTCCACAGAGGTCCTGGAGTACGCTGTCCGTGCGCGTAGGGGGCACAACCGGACAGGTGGCGCAGCAGGTGCGTTGTCCGTGTGCGTAGGGGGCACAATCGGACAGGTGGCGCAGCAGGTGCGTTGTCCGTGTGCGTAGGGGGCACAATCAGACAGGTGGCGCAGCAGGTGCGTTGTCCGTGTGCGTAGGAGGCACAATCGGACAGGAAGTACAGCAGCCGCAGCCCAGTTAACGCCACTGGGCTGCTATAGCAAGTCTGGAACGGCAGGAGGGAAGCACGGCGCCTGACCCTGATGTGCCGAGCCACGAATCTTGGCGTGACAGGCACCGTTCGCCTAACCCTACCTACCGCTTCCCAACATAGGCTTATGCCCCAATGAGGCTCTAACATGGAGGTGTGCTCTGACTGAGCAATAGTGAAGACTGCGCACCTCCATGTTGTCTCCAGCCCCTTTTATAACCTGGGTCTGCCCCAAACCCAGGGTGGAACCACCAAGGTCCAATAGCAGAGTGCCATGTCATCAGTGACGTCACATGCGACCTATCTGGAACCGCCACGTCATTGATGACCTCATGGCAGCCACGCCCCAAACACTTCACCAGTCATCGTCTGACGACCAATACTGAGGTGCCAGATCATAGGGGCGGGCCTCTGTGAGCCAGTCCGGAGTTGCCACGTCATCAGGACACCTGACACCCTCTGCCCTATCAGGACCTGCCACCTCACGGACATGCTCAGTGAGGTCCTTACCGGACCTAGCCTCTGATGCACTAAGTGCCTGAGCATGCTCAGTAGCCTGAGCCACAGGCTTAGAAAGCAGACTATCAGTTTGAGCATGCTCAGTAGCCTGAACTGAGGACTTAGTCTCAGACATAACACAAACAGGCTGAGCATGCTCACTAGGCAAAACACCGGGCTTAAACTCTGGCTGGGGTAAATCGGCGCACGCATGCGCACTAGCCGCCTCTCCACACTTAGACGTGGTGGAAGGAACAGCCAACTGGACCACCCGAGGCACGGCCAAGAACGGCAGCCGGCGCCTGGGCGCAACAGGAACCGCAGCAGGCTGCTTGCGGCTATGGCGGTGCCGGTTCGTAACAGGAGGAGCTAGATACAGATATTCTGCTGCAAGTTCTCCTGAAATGACCGTTACACTTTAAATGACTATAAAAGCTGGTAATACAAAAAGTTTATTTTGGAAATAAAAACTGTGATATTGGGAATTACACATTATAATTTTTTTTTGCTAATTTTAATATTTGTTCCAGCGTTTCTTCACAGTTGTTGCTTAAATAGGAGATGACAGTTGGTAATTATAAAACTCCGTGAACAAGGCTGGGGGAGGAGCTAGAGGCGGAGACATATATTCTGCTGCAAGTTCTCCTGAAATGACAGTTGCATTTTAAATGACTATAAAGCTAGTAATACAAAAAGTTTCCTTTGGAAATAAAAACTGTGACATTGGAAATTACCCTTTATTTTTTTTTTTTGCTAATTTTAATACTTGTTCACAGTTGAAACTTATAAAACTTTACGAGCAAGGATGGGGGAGGAGTTAGATACAGATATTCTGCTGCAAGTTCTCCTGAAATGACAGTTGCACTTTAAATGATTATAAAGCTGGTAATGCAAAACGTTTCCTTTGGAAATAATAGCTGTGATATTGGGAATTACCTTTTATAATTTTTTGGTTCATTTTAATTTTTATTCCAGCGTTTCTTCACAGTTAGTGCTTATAAAACTCCATGAAAAAGGCTGGGGGAGGTACTAGATGCAGATATTCTGCTGTAAATTCTCCTGAAATGACAGTTGCACTTTAAATGACTATAAAGCTAGCAATACAAAAAGTTTCCTTTGGAAATAAAAACTGTGATTTTGGGAATTACTCTTTATCATTTTTTTTGGTTAATTTTAATATTTGTTCCAGCGTTTCTTCACAATTGATGCTTATAAAACTTTATGAACAAAGCTGGGGGAGGAGCTAGATACAGATATTCTGCTGCAAGTTCTCCTGAAATGACAGATTCACTTTAAATGACTATAAAGTTGGTAATACAAAAAGTTTATTTTGGAAATAAAACTGTAATAGTGGGAATTACCCTTTATCATTTTTTTGCTAATTGTAATATATGTTCCAGCGTTTATTCACAGTTGGTGCTTAAAAACTCTATGAACACGGCTGGGGGAGGAGCTAGACACAGATATTCTGCTGCAAGTTCTCCTGAAATGACAGTTGCATTTTAAATGACTATAAAGCTGGTGATAAAAAAAGTTTCCATTGGAAATAAAAACTGTGATATTGGGAATTACCCTTTATGATTTTTTTTACTTAATTTTAATATTTTGTACAGCGTTTCTTAACAGTTGGTGCTTATAATACTCTATGAAAAAGGCTGGGGGAGGAGCTAGACACAGATATTCTGATGCAAGTTCTCCTGAAATTACTATAAAGCTGGTGATACAAAACGTTTCCTTTGGAAATAAAAACTGATATTGGGAATTACCTTTTATAATTTTTTTTGGTTAATTTTAATATTTGTTCCAGCGTTTCTTCACAGTTGATGCTTATAAAACGCTATGAACAAGGCTGGGGGAGGAGCTAGACACAGATATTCTGCTGCAAGTTCTCCTGAAATGACAGTTACCCTTTAAATCACTATAAAGCTGGTAATACAAAAAGTTTCCTTTGGAAATAAAACTGTGATATATTAGGAATTACCCTTCATATTTTTTTTTGCTAATTTTAATATTTGTTCCGGCGTTTCTTCACAGTTTCTACTGCAGTTCCCAGTCGTTTATTAATAATTATGTAACAATATCTTTTGTAATGTTAGTGATTTTTTTTAAATGATTAACTTATTACCGTCGTACATAATTAAGGGATGAAAAAAAGGCCGATTTTTTTTTTTCATTCAGATATTCTGCAGGGGTAAAAACTCATTCCACAGACTGTAATAACGTTACCGCTCATTACTGATGAAATCTTATTAATTTGGTTTGCTCAAGAACTTTCTTGACTAAATCTAAAGTTTTAATTATATCTCTCAGATGTGTGCTTTTAATTAACTGATGACATTTCCTGGTTCAATTATTGTGGTTCAATACAACTGTCATAAACTTATAAATTTTAATTAAAGCTGCCCCAAACCGATGCTGTGTAATGTCCGCGTAGGAATTCGCCAAAGGGCTTCATGGAGAACAAACCGACAATATGTGTCTCACCGGAGGGATTTGCAGAACAGTTTAACACTTGGGCACATGAAATAAAGCTAATAAAACCTGCAATATTCGATTAGCATTTAATGATGTCATAGCAAGAAAATTACGGGCGCTTACATTCTACGCCTGGGCAAGGAGGATGATGGAATGAAATAAAAAAATATATATAATATATATAATATAAAAAAAGTAAATGATTAGTTATATACAGGAAAATAAAGGTAGACACCGGCATACTAAACCGCTAGACAAAAGCTGGGGTTTAACTAAGGGTGTGCAGGGGCTGTCCTACCGCCCAAAGTGGCGGTATCACCAGCATATTAAAATGTCAGACAAAAGCAGGGGTGTGGCTAAGTGTGTGCAGGGTCTGTCCTGGTATGCAAAGGGGCGGCACCACCAAAATACTAAACTGCCAGAAAAAAGCATGGGTGTAACTTAGGGTGTGCAGGGGCTGTCCTACTGCCCAAAGTGGCGATAACACCAGCATACTAAACTGCCAGACAAAAGCAGGGGTGTGACTAAATGTGCGCAGGGGCTCTCCTAGTGTGCAAAAGGAGGCACCACCAGCATACTGAACTGCCAGATAAAAGCAGGGGTGTAGCTAAATGTGTGCAGGGGCTGTCCTAGTGTGCAAAGAGGTGGCACCACCAGCATACTGAACTGTCAGAAAAAAGAAGGGGTGTAGCTAAGTGTGTGCAGGGGCTGTCCTAGTGTGCAAAAGGTGGCATCACCAGCGTACTGAACTGCCAGATAAAAGCAGAGGTGTAGCTAAGTGTGTGCAGGGGCTGTCCTAGTGTGCAAAGAAGTGGCACCACCAGCATACTGAATTGCCAGAAAAAAGCAGGGGTGTAACTTAGGGTGTGCAGGGGCTGTCCTAGTGTCCAAAGTGTCAGCATCATCAACATAGTAAAATGTCAGACAAAAGAAGAGGTGTAACTAAGGGTGTGCAGAAGCTGTACTAGTGTGCAAATAGGTGGCACCACCAGCATACTAAACTGTCAGACAAAAGCAGGGGTATAGCTAAATGTGTGCAGGGGCTGTATTAGTGTCCAAAGGGACAGCATCATCAACATAGTAAAATGTCAGACAAAAGCAGTTATGTAACTAAGGGTGTGCATGAGTTGTCCTAGTGCCCAAAGGGGTGAAACTGCAGCATACTAAACTGCCAGACAAAATCAGGGGTGTAACTAAGGTTATACAGGGGCTGTCCTAGTGCCCAAAGGGGCAGTACCACCAGGATACTAAAGTACCAGATAAAGACAGAGGTGTAACTAATGGTGTGCACGGTCTGTCCTGGTAGGCAAAGGGGTGGCATCACCAGGATACTAAACCGCCAAAAACAGGGGTGTATCTAAGGGTGTGCAGGGGCTGTCCTAGTGCCCAAAGGGGCAGTTTCTAGGACATATTAAACTGACAGACAAAAGCAGGGGTGTAACTAAGAGTGTGCAGGGGCTGTTCTAGTGCCCAAAGGGGTGACATCACCAGCATACTAAACTACCAGACAAAAGAAGGGGTGTAACTAAGGGTGTCTAGGAGCTGTCCAAGTGCCCAAAGGCGATATCTCCAGCATACTAAACTGCCAGACAAAAGCAGGGGTATAACTAAGAGTGTCCAGGTGCTGTCCTAATGCCTAAAGGGAAGGCATTACCAGGATACTAAACTACCAGACAAAAGCAGGGGTATAACTAAGAGTGTCCAGGTGCTGTCCTAATGCCTAAAGGGGAGGCATTACCAGGATACTAAACTACCAGACAAAAGAAGGGGTGTAACTAAGGGTGTGCAGGGGCTGTCCTACTGCCCAAAGGAGCGGCATAAACAGGGTACTAAACTGCCAGGGGCGATCCTAGTGCCCAAAGGGGTGGCATTGTAGCATACTAAAATGCTAGACAAAATTAGGGGTGCAAACTAAGGGTTTGCAAAGGATGTTCTAGTGCCCAAAGGGGCGGTATCATCAGCATCCTAACCTGCCAGATAAATGCAGGGGTGTAACTAAGGGTGTGCAGAGGCTTTCCCAGTGCCCAAAGGGGTGGCATAACCAGCATACTAAGCTGCCAGACAAAAGCAGGGGTGTAACTAAGGGTGTGAAGGGGCTGGCACAATTGTTGACTGGCTGCAACTCACATCACAACCAATGGGTGGCAACATATAGATACACATAGCGTAAATATTAGAGATCAGCAAATCTTTGGAAAGTTACAGTACAGTTGGAATAAATCCGTGAATTTTCACTTTTATATGATGCATGCCACTCCCAGATCGTGCTGGCTCTTCTTTCATTGATCAACATTTGCAGTTTTTTGTACTGGGTACACCATGCCACTAGAACAGTGTGTTAAAAAAGATCCAAAGTTTATCCCCATAAAACCTTTATTTTGCCCAAAACGTGATGATGATTATTAGAGAACAGCAATGAGTGTAAAGAGAGATGATCAGTAAACGTTCTGCAAGTAACAACAGTCACAATCAGTAGGACGTGCACATCTGAGGCCACAGGACATCACTAGTCTCTCACACTGCTCTGGAGGGATTTTGGTCCACTCTTCTTCCAGTCTCTTCCACAGTTTTTGACTGTTGTCGGTTTATTGGCCATAACTTTTTCACTAAGGATTTTCCAGAGGTTTTCTATAGGGTTTAGATCAGGACTCTAAAGGGTGCTTTACACGCTGCGACATATCTAGCGATTGCTAGCGATGTCACGAGCGATAGCACCCGCCCCCCGTCGAACGTGCGACATTTGGTGATCGCTGCCATAGCGAACATTATCGTGCATACCTGTGCATATCTGTGAACATACCTGTGCAGCGACGTCACTGTGACCGCCGAACAATCCCTCCATCAAGGGGGAGGTGCGTTCGGCATCACAGCGACGTCACCGCAACGTCACTAAGCGGCCGCCCAATAGCAGAGGAGGGGCGGAGATGAGCGTTCGTAACATGCCGCCCACCTCCTTCCTTCCTCATTGCTGGTGAACGCAGGTAAGGAGATGGTCGTCGCTCCTGCGGTGTCACACACAGCGATGTGTGATGCCGCAGGAGCGACAAACAACCTGCGGCATGTTCCACCACCGATATTTGGTAAAGGAGCGACGTCTCAACGATCAACAATTTTTCATGTTTTTGCGATCGTTGAGCGTCGCTCCTTGGTGTCACACGCTGCGATGTCGCTAACGGCACCGGATGTGCGTCACAACCACCGTGACCCCGACGATTTATCGTTAGCGATGTCGCAGCGTATAAATGGCCCTTAAGAGGCTATTTCATGATTTCAACGTTTTCTGTGTCAAGGAACTGCTTTCCCAGTTTTGCTGTGTGAAAGGGGTATTGTCCTGCAAGAAAATTGCTGTCTGACTTGAATGCAAGTAAACAACCACGTGTTGTGAAGAAGGTTTTGATCCACACTTGCTGTATGAGAGGTCCCACTCCTGCTGCAGAAAACATTCCCCAAACCATGACACTTCCTCCACCACCTTTCACTGACTTCTAAACATGAATGAACTTTGGACCAATTCTCCTCTGTCCACACAACATTCTTCCCACCAAAGGTGAGTCTTGCCTTGTGATTCTTTCTGCTAGTGAGAGGTTTGGTCACTGCAGAGTGGGCTTTCAGTCCAAATGCTCTTAAACGTCGTGGCACTGTATGACTGTATGATGAGACAGATCCTTACCCTGTGCAGTGCTGAACTGGCGAGCAATTCCAGCTGCAGTTTTGAAACGAATACCCATAGAGATTTTCTGCATTATCCTGTCCTCTCTTGCATTTGTCTTTCGAGGGCGACCAGCCTTCTTGGGGAACTGGAAAGAGTTTGTGATGTTGTAAAGATGCAATATGCTTGAAGTCACAGACTTGGAAGGACCAACTTCTCTTGCTATGGCTGTATAACGCCTGCCTGGAACTACAGACTCAGACTGGCTGTCACATACAGGCTAGAGGAAAGCCTCTCACAAAGCAGGACCCCGAAAACCTCGAAACCCTTTAACCCCTATACAGGGATTTGGAATTACTACAGGGCCCCAGAGATCGCTACCTGTGGAACGCTGCAGTCCAGAGGAGAGTACTAGTCAGGTAGGGTCAAACCAGGAGATGCAGAACAGGGACAAAATTGGAAGACAAGGACATAGTCAGGAAACAAGGCAGAGGTCAAATCCAGATCTGGCAGCGAGGTACAGAAACGGCAGGCAAAAGGGTAGTCAGAGAATAGGCAGAGTCAAAACACAGGGATAACTATTCAGAACAGAGCGGGAACCAGAAAGCAGGAATACAAAACTATCTCTGGCAGTGACCAGCAGACAGGAGGGGGAATTAGAAGAGTGTTGTGTCTGTCAATTGGCTATAGCGGAATGGTTGTAACTTCAGCTGGAAGACACACGCCACCTACAGTCAGTCAGTGGTACTGCTGTTCCCAGGGAAACCCAGCCCAGTGGATGAGCGAAGCCTGCGCCCACCAGAGCCACTGGCATTGACTCCTCTCCTATCACCAGCACAGTCCATCACGGGAACATGGTGTCGCTAAAGCAGAAGTCGCAGGAACGGACTCTGGTCGGGACGTGACAGGCTGATAGGGTTATGCCTTTGGCCTTCATCTGAACAACCTGCTGCCGGAGGGTTTCAGTCACTTTAAACGGCACATAATTTTTGCAAAGTCAGTGCAAACTGGAAAGTTAGGCTGCCAGTTACATAGGGTTTGTCAGATAATGAAGGACATTAGCACCAGGTGTCAGATTATCACCAATAACTTGCATGTATCTGAAAGTGTTCTCTAATTTTGATCAGTGTTTTTTTTTCATTTATCTGATTTACATTTTTATTATTTGCTTTACAATAAAATCAATTTCTGAAATAAGCTTAAAATCCTGCGAGTTTACTCAGGTTAGGATGTAATCACATAGGACGACGCGATGACTGCAACATTTGGGAAATTGTGTGCTGTTGTCTAATTTTGATCCTACGCAGGACAGGAGTGAATCCGGCTGCAATGTCTTATTGAATAGAGTTCTCTTGTTGCTCACACAATGCAGAATCAAAGAAAACCTTCAGCTCTGCCGGTCTCTATATTATCTGATATGAAAGCCCCAATTATTTTACAGCTCTTCCAGGAGACACAGTATCTGGACGGCCGCGTGTACGGGGAGAGAATCTATATTCTAGTATTGCTGATTAATCACTGATGAATTGTGGCTGACAAGTTTATAATCTTGTTCACCTCCAGCCTCGTTATATTCATGGGCCAGAGGCGACAGAACTGTAAACATAATTATTCACTTACTCAAACGCAAATTGATTTTTGTATTATTAACATTCAATCTCCTATTCTCTTTACCAATCGGGGCTTGTGATGTGTAAATGGTTATGTTACAGGCGTAAATTTATATCCATGGCAAAACAGAATCACTTTTTATAGCTGATTTGTGCTTTATTGGTAGAAAGGAGATAAAAAAAAATAATAATATGCTTTTATGAAACTTTTTTTTAAATAGGTTCAAAAAGCATTAAGGCCGTGTTCACATGTAGCATAAATGCTGCTGCGTTTTTTCTTTTTCACATGAATGTGATTTAATGAAAACACAAGTTCGCTCTTGAATGGAGGATTATTGATACAGTACCGACCAAAAGTTTGGACACACCTTCTCATCTCTAGAACAACTGTTAAGAGGAGACTTTGTGCAGCAGCCTTCATGGTAAAATAGCTGCTAGGAAACCACTGCTAAGGACAGGCAACAAGCAGAAGAGACTTGTTTGGGCCAAAGAACACAAGGAATGGACATTAGACCAGTGGAAATCTGTGCTTTGGTCTGATGAGTCCAAATTTGAGATCTTTGGATCCAACCACCGTGTCTTTGTAGAAAAGGTGAACGGATGGACTCTACATGGCTGGTTCCCACCGTGAAGCATGGAGGAGGAGGTGTGATGATGTGGGGGTGCTTTGCTGGTGACACTGTTGGGGATTTATTCAAAATTGAAGGCATACAGAACCAGCATGGCTACCACAGCATCTTGCAGCGGCGTGCTATTCCATCTGGTTTGCGTTTAGATGGACCATCATTTATTTTTCAACAGGACAATGATTCCAAACACACGTCCAGGCTGTGTAAGGGCTATTTGACTAAGAAGGAGAGTGATGGGGTGCTACGCCAGATGACCTGGCCTCCACAGTCACCAGACCTGAACCCAATCAAGATGGTTTGGGGTGTGCTGGACCGCAGAGTGAAGGCAAAAGGGCCAACAAGTGCTAAGCATCTCTGGGAACTCCTTCAAGACTGTTGGAAGACCATTTCCGGTGACTACCTCTTGAAGCTCATCAAGAGAATGCCAAGAGTGTGCAAAGCAGTCATCAAAGCAAAAGGTGGCTACTTTGAAGAACCTAGAATATAAGACATATTTTCAGTTGTTTCACACTTTTTTAAGTATTTCATTCCACATGTTTTCATTCATAGTTTTGATGTCTTCAATGTGAATCTACAATTTTTAGAGTCATGAAAATAAAGAAAATGAATGAATGAGAAGGTGTGTCCAAACTTTTGGTCTGTACTGTATATTGTACTGGAAATTAAGGGGAGCTAATACCCAAGACTGGACAAAGTTTTTATAATTTTTTTTATTTTTCTAAACATAAATGTTTACAAAAAGTTAGGGATATTTGGCTTTACGGTGAATTTTCGGGTGATCCTAAACGCCCTCTAACCTTTTTTAGGTGACCTTAGTGTGACATTCTCTAATATTTTGAATGCTCATGTCCAACTTATTCAATGTTTCAGGACTTTTTTCACAACTTGTTGTTCGTTAACAAGGAGATTAATGGCAAAATTCACAACAGCTGTTTGATCCGTAAATCGTCCAATAAATGTTGGGGTTCAATTAGAATTTGGTATTTTGTACAGTCCTCTTCATCATGCTGTTCCCATTTTGACATCATGATACCAAGACGACACCTAACAATTGATCAGCAGCGCCATTGTGAGGCTTCAAGGATGACGTTCTATGATAGAAGTGGCCACTGAGCTTCAAGTGTCACCAGCAGGTTGTACAGAGATACAGAGAGACTGGAAGAGTAACAGAAAGGCAGAGAAGTGGACGTCCTTTGGCCCCATCCCACATTGATGGCCACTTCATTGTGAACAATGCCCTTCAGAACTGGATGATGAATGCCACACAATTCCAGGCACAGTTAAGACAGGTGAGAGGTACCAAGTGTCACATCAGACTATTAGAAACAATTTACATAAACATTAACAAATATGAACACCTGAAAAAGATCACTCTGTGTCTAATGACTCCATATAATATATAGGAATAAATCCCTCTCTGTGTAATGACTTTATATAATATATAGGAATAGATCCCTCTGTGTGTAATGACTCGATATGATATATAGGAATAGATCCCTCTGTGTGTAATGACTCTATATAATATATAGTAATACATCCCTCTGTGTGTAATGACGCTATATAATATATAGGAATAGATCTCTCTGTGTGTAATGACTCTTTATAATATATAGCAATAGATCCCTTTGTGTGTAATGACTCTATAATATATAGGAATAGATCCCTCTGTGTGTAATGACTCTTTATAATATATAGCAATAGATCCCTTTGTGTGTAATGACGCTATATAATATATAGGAATAGATCCCTCTGTGTGTAATGACTATATAATATATAGGAATAGATCCCTCTGTGTGTAATGACTATATAATATATAGGAATAGATCCCTCTGTATATAATGACTCTATATAATATATAGGAATAGATCCCTCTGTGTATAATGACTCTATACAATATATAGGAATAGATCCCTCTGTGTGTAGTGACTCTAATATATAGGAAAATATCCTTCTGTGTGTAATGACTTTATATAACATATAGCAATAGATCCCTCTGTGTGCAATGACTCTATATAATATATAGGAATAGATCCCTCTGTATATAATGACTCTATATAATATATAGGAACAGATCCCTCTGTGTGTAATGACTCTATATAATATATAGGAATAGATCTTTCTGTGTGTAATGACTCTATATAATATATAGGAATAGATCCCTCTGTGTGTAATGACTCTATATAATATATAGGAATAGATCCCTCTGTGTGTAATGACTTTATATAACATATAGGAATAGATCCCTCTGTGTGTAATGACTCTATATAATATATAGGAATAGATCCCTCTGTGTGTAATGACTATATAATATATAGGAATAGATCCCTCTGTGTGTAATGTCTATATAATATATAGGAATAGATCCCTCTGTATATAATGACTCTATATAATATATAGGAATAGATCCCTCTGTGTATAATGACTCTATATAATATATAGGAATAGATCCCTCTGTGTATAATGACTCTATATAATATATAGAAATAGATCCCTCTGTATATAATAACTCTATATAATATATAGGAACAGATCCCTCTGTGTGTAATGACTATATAATATATAGGAATAGATCTCTTTGTGTGTAATGACTCTATATAATATATAGGAATAGATCCCTCTGTGTGTAATGACTATATAATATATAGGAATAGATCTCTCTGTGTGTAATCACTCTATATAATATATAGGAACAGATCCCTCTGTGTGTAATGACTATATAATATATAGGAATAGATCTCTCTGTGTGTAATGACTCTATATAATATATAGGAATAGATCCCTCTGTATGTAATGACTCTATATAATATAAAGGAATAGATCCCTCTGTGTGTAATCACTCTATATATAATATTTAGGAATAGATCCCTCTGTATATAATGACTCTATATAATATATAGGAATAGATCCCTCTGTATATAATGACTATATAATATATAGGAATAGATCCCTCTGTGTATAATGACTCTATATAATATATAGGAATAGATCCCTCTGTGTATAATGACTCTATATAATATATAGGAATAGATCCCTCTGTGTATAATGACTCTATATAATATATAGGAATAGATCCCTCTGTATATAATGACTCTATATAATGTATAGGAATAGATCCCTCTGTGTATAATGACTCTATA
The DNA here is from genome assembly GCF_048569485.1 of Anomaloglossus baeobatrachus. Taxonomy (NCBI): domain Eukaryota; kingdom Metazoa; phylum Chordata; class Amphibia; order Anura; family Aromobatidae; genus Anomaloglossus; species Anomaloglossus baeobatrachus. The sequence continues at coordinate 25,992,077 of NC_134359.1, forward strand.
TAATATATAGGAATAGATCCCTCTGTGTATAATGACTCTATATAATATATAGAAATAGATCCCTCTGTATATAATAACTCTATATAATATATAGGAACAGATCTCTCTGTGTGTAATGACTATATAATATATAGGAATAGATCTCTTTGTGTGTAATGACTCTATATAATATATAGGAATAGATCCCTCTGTGTGTAATGACTATATAATATATAGGAATAGATCTCTCTGTGTGTAATGACTCTATATAATATATAGGAATAGATCTCTCTGTGTGTAATGACTCTATATAATATATAGGAATAGATCCCTCTGTGTGTAATCACTCTATATAATATTTAGGAATAGATCCCTCTGTATATAATGACTCTATATAATATATGTGTTTCCCTTTTTGTATTAAATTATTGAAATAAATTAACTTTTTGATGATATTCTAATTTATTGAGCTGCACTTGTACATACAAATGTCCAGTGCTTATATAAGTCCCCTAAGGCATTAGGAATGGAAAGTAAATCCGCTTCTTCACCTATAGATTTGCATCTACAGTCAGTCAATTGAAACATCTTGTAGTGTGCAGTCTCCATACTCCTTCATCGCTTGACACGGCATCTTGGTCCTGAGCGGCTGTACGGTAAGACACATGACATATCACTTGTTTAACAACGCAGCCTCGAGTCTCGTGGACCATGAAGCCCGACTAGTAGCATTAATAATGCATTATTCATGATGTAAAGTCGCTGTCTGTTTGTGATTCATAGGCCTGTCATAATTTGTCACCAGTGTGTTGTGCAGCAGTAAAAAAAAAAAAACTCCCCACCACCTGTTATCATACTCCCTCAAAGTAATTCCCTCTTACTGTACATCTGGAGCCGGAGAAACTTCTACAGATTGCTACATTAATGCACCGAGCTTCAGAAACATCGGAAAATTCTATTAATAACAGTGCATCACTTAAAGAAAGAAAGATGGATAAGGACGGACTCGGAAAGAAAAATCAAGTTTGAAATAATGGATGTCAAGTGCATCCCCCCCCCCCTTACAGGCAGCAAGAAAAAAATATCATCATGGAATCTATTTGGATTAATTATCTGAAGAAACTAACTGTGCAAATTCGAGAACGAGAAGTATCACGATTTTGGAGGAAGTCAAGTTTAACATTATATATACAGTATAATCAGAAAATCGTTGTGTGGATCCCATTAAGTAGAAAAACAAAGTTTTCACCTGTTTTAAGTGAAATTTTGCACGGCATGTCTTTAATACCAGTGACTAGTTCCTTCAGTATGCACCTGTTCACATATGTCTGTTTCTTCAAAGTGCCAGTCAGTTTTTTGATCATTGTAGTATACCCCTTTCTGATTGAGCATTCCGCCCACCAGCGAGGGTGTTTTGATAACTATTATAGCTGGATCCTACCTGCCTTTTAAATTGTAGGCAGATAGAGGCATTCAAGTATAGGGTCCTAACCACGGGATACACCTTCTCAAACCTCCCAAAGTTTCTTAAACAATTAAAGCAACGGCGCCCAAAGAGTCACTGTTAAAGGGGGCAGCAACCATATAGTTGCTAAAATGGGGCAGCCTGATAACTTGCCCTCCAGTGTGTAACTATAGCAATGACTGCCAACAACCAGTGCAGAAGTAACTGGGGCCTCATTTTTGAGAACTGCCTCACAGTAAGATAATTCTGGTTGCCTATAGCCACTGCAGAAGTAAATGAGGCCTCACTTGTGAGAACTGCCTCATAGTAAGATCATTATGGTTGCCTATAGCCACCGCAGAAGTAACTGGGGCCTCATTTATGAGAATTGCCTCACAGTAAGATCATTCTGGTTGCCTATAGCCACTGCAAAAGTAACTGGAGCGTCATTTGTGAGAACTGCCTCACAGTAAGATCATTCTGGTTTGCCTATAGCCACCGCAGAAGTAACTGGTGCCTCATTTGTGAGAACTGCCTCACAGTAAGCTCATTCTGGTTGCCTATAGCAACCAGACTGCAGTTTTCAGCATTTAAGTTGCTGAGGTAAAGTGAAAGCTGAGATTTGAGACCTTTCAGGACATACGTTTGTTGCTTATATCCACTGCAGAAGTACCTGATACCCCAGTTATGAGAATTGCCTAACAGTAAGATTGTTTTGGTTGCCTATAGCGACTCCAGAAGTAACTGGTGCCTCATTTAAGAAGATTGCCTCACAGTAAGATAGTTCTGATTGCCTATGGCAACTAGAGTGCAGCTTTCAGCATCGAAACTGCTGACACAGTTTTTGCCCACAGGACCTTAAAGAATTAAAGCCACGGCGCCCAATGAGTCACAAAGGTGGGACAACCTGATAGGTTGCTCTAAATTTTGTAATTATAGAAATGGCTGTCAACAACCAATGCAGGAGTAACAGGGACCTCAGTTATGAAAATTTCCTCACAGTAATATCATTCTGGTTACCTATAACTACTTGAGAAGTAACTTGGCCTTTATTTATAAGGAGGGTCTCACAATAAGATCGTTCTGGTTGCCTATAGCCACTGCAGAAGTAACTGGGGCCTCATTTCTAAGAACTGCCTAACAGTAAGATTGTTCTGGATGCCTTTAGCCACTGCAGAAGTAACTGGGGTCTTATTTATGAAGATTGCCTCACAGTAAGATTGTTCTAGCTACCTATAGCAACCAGAGTGCGGCTTTCAGCATTGAAGCTGCTAAGGTAAAGTGAAAGCTAAGCTCTGATTGGTTGCTAAGGACAACGAGAACAGTCTGACTGTGAGGCAGCTTTCATAACTGATATTTGAGATCCTTCAAGATATTTCTATATATATATACACACAGGGTTGTCCAAAAATAGGTGGACAGTATAGTATGTGGAATAGGGTTATCAAAGGGGAGATCTATCAAACATAGAGTAAAGTGAAACTGACTCAGTTCCCCTTAGCAACCAATCAGATTCCACTTTTAATTCTTCACAGATTCTGGAAATTGAAAGGTGGAATCTGATTGGTTGCTAAGGGCAACTGAGTTAGTTTCACAGATTCAGTTTTTACAGATAAATCTCCCCAAATCTGTTTTCTTTTCAGATAATTCAGATAGCCCATAATGGCAAATAATTTAAATATAGATCAAAGAAAATGGATTTTAAAAGAGTATTGGAAATCTCAAAATGCTGAAACTGTTGGAGCAAATTGGGTTGAAACATTTGGTACTCAAGCCGCGAAGAGACAAACCATTTACCGCATTCGTGACAAATTCTATACCACTGGCTCATTCCTTAATGCTCCAAAAACCGGTCGACCCAAAACAGCCTGCACAGAAAATAATAAACAACTTGTCGCTGAAACATTTATTCAGACTCCAAAAAAGTCCCCAGAAGAGTCTCTTTAGAACTTTGACCTTTATTTCCAACAAGATGGGGCCCCTCCACATTATTCAAGAGCAGTGCGCGAGTATCTTGATGAAACATTTCCTAATAAATGGATTGGATGAAGAGGCCCACTTGATTGGCCGGCAAGTTCACCAGACTTCACCCCAATGGATTTTTTCTTTTGGGGAGTACTCAAGGACAAAGTTTATAGTCGAAAACCAAAAAGTGTCAGTGAATTGAAAAATTACATAAGAGATGCATTTCAAGACATTAATACCCAAAGAGACTTGTGCAAAAATGTTTGTCGAAGTGTAAGAGGCTTCAAAGCTGTGTAAATTGTAATGGAAAACAGTTTTAGCACCTGCGTTGATAACATTTAAAGGCTTTTGTATTAGTGTGCCGCCTCCGCGTCAGCAGACAGGCTGCTCGGATCCGGATCCGCGGTGGCTCGAGGGGTCTCTGGACCCAGTAGTCGGGGTCGCGCGGCCACTCAGATAAAAGGGGGGGATATTTACATGGGATGGTATGGTTGAAGTTCGTGACGCCACCCGTGGTGCGTGGTAAGATGGAGTACCACCGCTGTGATTGGGAGTACCCGGTGGCGATGGTGTGGGCAGCTAGGTGTTTAACCCCTTCACGGGTAGGGGGGATGCCCCGGGACTCGGTGATGGTGATGGGGAGGTGCCGTTGGGATGGTAAGGGTCACTTGTGTACTCACTCAGTCCAATAACGCTGACACCGACAACTGTGGTAAACCAAAGTTTTGGGCACCACTGCCGCTGAGGGAGCACGCCTGGATCCCGTGCCTGTTGGTGTTGCCTGTTAGTCTGTGACCTTTGCCCTGGCACTTAGTCTTCTGGTTGGTCCCTTTAGTGTAAAACTAATCGGGTCCCGCTCACCAGTGTGGCTAACTGGGTGAGCTTGCTCTCAGGGTTCACGCTTGGGATTTTCTGGACCGTGTAGTGGGAAAGTCCTATCCCCCTCATTGCCCTAGTACCCCGATTTTGGAGTGGGTGGAGAGTGGATCTTGAAGGCTCCGTTCTCGTTGGGTAAATTGTCAGTTTGCCTGAAGCTACTCCCTGACCTAGGGTCCATGTACCCCGTCGTGCCCTGGTCCAAGCCTGGTGATGGTACAAGGCTGCCGGCTGTCCTCCTCGACAGTTCCGTGTCCCTTTTCACGATCCCCTGCAACCGGGGGTCCAATTTACCAGGCCCGGACCAACATCTGCTCCCTAGTAGCTCCAAGGAGCCCAGCTCCTGACCTCCTCTCTCCTTCACTTCCAACACTACACTGGCCTACTCCTGACACTCCTGACCTCCCCTTAACCAACCCCCCAAGTGGGCGACCCTATTCCACTCAGGCCGTCCACTGGTGTGTCTGGTGGGTGTGGTGCAGAGTGTTCCTAGGATTTTGATTAGCTGGTTTTGGCAACACCATAGGTTAGGAACCTGTAACCAAGGAGGAGGTGGATATTGCACAGAAGGGCAGATTGCAGAATACCCTGTGACGACCTGATAGGCCAGGGCGTCACATTAGTGTTCAGAGTAAAATGTAATTGTCAAAGTTATGCTTGTGTTAATAAATATAATTTTATATATAAATCAAAATAAATGTTATTATTTCTGTCCACCTACTTTTGGACCACCCTGTATATATTGACCTATTAGATCTCTGATATTTTAAACACTGAAGATATCAACTTGTGGGTGAAACAGAAAATTGAAAATTAGCAATTTAACATACCATTTTCTGCAAGTGAAGCTGCGGGGATTCTGCTAGTTATATATATATATTTACCTAAAGCGGATGCCGTGCAAGTTCCTCCGTTCAGGCAGTAATTACTGCAGTGGTTCATTTCGCATCGTTCTCCCGAGAAGCTCGGCCAGCAGTGGCATCTTAGATCGCCTTTCTCATTTATAATGCATCTGCCTCCATTTTCGCAAGTCAGTTTGCATAAGTCGTCTATGGTGTAACCAAAAGAAAACACCAAGTATCAAGCAGTGCGTAACGTATGATAAGGCAAACTGGAGAAAGCAACACATACAATCCAATGAGGAAGAACAACTCTGAACTGTATGGGGCCATAAGGCTGGGAACACACACACTTAAGTTTTTGCTGTTTACTAAAAAGTTTGGTCAAAGTCAAAACAGCTGCCATCGGGGTTGCTCGGTAGATCTTTACTATGATCCACTACTATTTGTATACCTGTGAAGTGCGCTAGGGAAATCACATATACTATTCTCCATGGATTGGACCAAAAATTTCATTTTGCCCTTCTGTCTATTTAGCAAAACTGATACAAGAACCAACAAGACTGCGAGGGATTTAATTACAGATACTAATTAACGCATTGAACCCTAACCTGCATAATTTTGATCTGAGCATGATCCATTGATTAAAACTTTTCCTTCCGGACACCCGCAGGTTGCCCCCGTGGGGTTGAGCAGACAGATGAAGTCACATTTTAAATCCAGACATGGATTCGGCACTGTCAGGAGAGGAAACACACAGTTATTATAAGACATAGATTTCCAGACAAAGTAAACAAATGCTTCAAACTTTTCTGACTTGTAAAGAAGTTTAGGTTCTAATTTCTAATACACTCAACTGGGCATTGCCATGTATTTGACTTTGGGCTTATGTGCTTTCTCCCTTGTATGACGATAGCTAATCATAAACAGGGAGCAAAATACAGTGGAAAAAAATAACACATCTCCATGATATCTTAGAACAGGCTTTCTCCTATGTGAGACATGTAATGACAGACAGTAATATCTCCTCTCTGATTTCAGTGCAGAGCTGTATGCAGTTACAGTGCCAGTAGTAAAGCAGCGATGAGTGCAATTAAACACAGTCAGTATGGGGGGAGGGGATATAGCAGAAGTGAACTTAAATTCATTACAAACCCCTATGTAGATTGATCAAAGTCTCCAGTGGAAAAATTCCAGAATTCATGTCTATGATTTTTAAAAAGTATTTATTACAAATTTTCATTAAAAATAGATCCACAATTCAGGCAATATATAAAGTCAAATAAGGAGTGGTAGCCTCTCGGACAAACCCCTATGTAGCTGCAGCTCTTCTCTCAGTGCTGTCAGTTCTGATAGCTCCCCCTACCCCCACACTGACCGCCATGAGAAGAAAGCTGAAAGATGTTTGTAATCACACTCATTTCTACTTTACACCTGCCAATTGTAAACACACGCAGCTCTGCAGTAAAACCAGTAAGATTGTCTGTCATTCCGGTGAGGCACCACTTATCCTTTTCCCTGCTCGTGCTTAGTGGCTGTCTGCCATTACATGACTCACAGAGGAGAAAGCCTATTCTAAGCTATTGTGGAGGCGTGTTCTTTTTTTCCCGTATCTTTTGGTGCCTTCTTATGATTCTTATGATTGGTCAACATCATACAGGGGACGAAAGCACAGACGAATCTCTCGTAACGTCCTTTTGGGCTTATCATAAGTTATAACTACCTCGGAGAGGAGAAATTTAAAATCTAATATATAAAGCTGAATGTGTGTGTGTGCATGTCCGGGATTGGCATCTGCAATGTCGCAGCTACAGACATAGGGAAACAGACAGACAGGGAAAGAGAGGGAAAGAGACAGACAGGGTAAGAGACAGACAAAGACAGGTAAAGAGACAGACAAAGAGACAGACACAGGGAAAGAGACAGAGGGAAAGAGACGGACAAGGAAAGAGAGGGAAAGAGACAGACAGGGAAAGAGAGGGGAAGAGAGGGAAAGAGACAGAAAGGGAGACAGACAGAGAAAGAGACAGACAGGGAAAGTGACATAGATAGAAAGAAGGGAAATGCAGCCAGGGAAAGAGGCAGACACAGACAGGGAAAGAGGCAGACACAGACAGGGTAAGAAACAGACACAGGGAAACAGACAGACAGGGAAAGAGAGGGGAAGAGACAGACAGGGTAAGAGACAGATAAAGACAGGTAAAGAGACAGACAAAGAGACAGACACAGGGAAAGAGATAGAGGGAAAGAGACAGAAAGGGAAAGAGAGGGAAAAAGACAGACAGGGAAAGAGACAGACAGGGAAAGTGACAGAGATAGATAGACAGGCAGGGAAAGAGATTGAGACAGACGGACAAAGAGACAGAGACAGTCAGAGACAGACAGGGAAAGAGACAGACAGACAAAGAGATAGAGAGAGAGAGACAGAGTATTATACAGAGGGGGAGACAGACATTATAATTACATTTCTATCTATTTGTTTTGTGTTTTTTGTATACATTTTTGTTAATACATTCTATTTTGTTAACAGCAGTTATTAACCCGGTCGAAGCCGGGTAGTACAGCTAGTAAAAAATAAATGTTATCCAGCTCTGCAGCCACTATTCTGTGGTGTGACCAGTGCAATTATGCACATAGCCTGTAAATAGTAACCCTACTCATCAGCGCAGGCTTCTGCTTCCCTGGCATAGCGATACTTACAATAAGGCTGCTTGTAGTGATGAGCGATTAAGACACTTTTTGCTTTTTCCACATTTAAGTTTAGATACTCCATTGTGCCATTCCCAAACTTCTGTATCCTAAATGCTCCATTTTTAAGACCAGCTCCATAGATGAAATCCTCAAATATATCGATTCTGTGAGGGTACATCAGTCCTAAGAGAGAAGAAGAGAAATAATTCAATCGCCGGAGCTGTTTATTAGGAGCATAAAACCCGACGGGGTTCTGACCGGAGTATGATGTATGTGGATGTTTGCTAAAATGTTTTACAACTCGGCTGTCACTCCATTATGTTTTATAACCTCCAGACGGAAAAGCTGCGGCAGATGTTGAGCCCTCCAAGGCCTATACGTCTATATCCTCTTGTGTTTGTAGCACAAAGGTGTATCCATGATATTGTACTTCATTAACAAAATGAATAAAGTTTTAGACAATTTCAGCTTATTTAGGTTAATACATAGGATTTCCCAACAAGAAAGTAGGCATATTATATATTAAATATTACAATTCCCCTGTTTGCGCAGATTTCCTTGGGAAATCCTATTCATAAAGAAAATATTCTCTGCAAAATTAAATTCCAGACACAGAGCATAATAAATATGAGATGTAAAAAAAAAATAAATTAAAAAACAGAGCTCAAGTCTCCGACCCCTATATCCTCACACTTACCGGTCTGGTCCTCGACGAATTCTCTAATCACCACGGTTCATGCTGAAATCCTCATCAGAGCCAAAAGTCCTGGCCAAGTGTGAGAGGCCTGGGAAATAGTGCTTAAGCACGCGAAAGGTCAAACTGTCATGACATCACGATGTGCACCATGGCCTTGCGTGCGCATGCGCAGAACACCTTCGGGACCAATTATAGCCGAAAGTCCTGGGTAAAGATGAGCGAACCTTTGTAGTTTTGGTTCGCTGACCGCAAATGATCCAAACCTCCACGTGTTCGAACCTTGCCCGAGGAGGTACGGAAACACTGATTGGCAGTTTGAGTCTCTTCCCACATGCAGCTAGCCATAAGCAGATCACTTCCGGGGGCGGGTATTTTCAAATTTTTGTTTGGCACACACTACATGTGTTGTTACCCCCAGTGTGAGCCAATCAAACACTGCAAGCGGCTTGCACAGGGCTGAGCACCGAGCGTACCTGAGCACAGCAATGTTCATGCGAGTTAAGTTCACATGTAAACCATTGGAACTCCAAACCCAGAGTTCTGTTTTTTTAAGTTGGTGTTCGGTTCGAAAACTGAACCTCAGGATCACTCATTTCTAGTCCTGGCCGAGAGGCCTGGAGATTTCAGCTCAAGCGATGGCGATTAGAAGTCACGTCAGGGACCAGATTGGTAAAAGTGAATAGCGGAGGAGCCAGAAAGGTAAGTGGTGAGGTGAGCATAATTCACTCATCAATATAAGGCACTCACATACTGTGGATAGGTAATAACTTGCCAAGTTGGGAATAAACCTTTCACTGACGTCAGGAGTTTTGATTAGTAGTTGACAACAAAACGTAAAGGTGATGAGTAGATATGAGTGGACCCATGGAAGTTTGGGTCTGCCAGGTTCCCCCAGACTTTAGATAAAAGTTCAGTTCGGGACTCGGGCTTGACCTGAACTTGATCCTGGAACCTAAACCCCATTGGAAGTCACTAATGGACAGTTCAGCTCTCTGCTCAAATACAGCCGGCCAGAGACTTGACCTGAACTTGATCCCAGAGCCTGAATCCCATTGGTAGTCACTAATTGGGCAGTTTGGCTCTCCACTCAAATACAGCCGGCCAGAAACAGAGCATTTCCAGAGCCAGAGCCAAAAGTCCTGGCCAAGTGTGAAAGGCCTGGGAGAGTTGTAAGAAAGCACACGAAAAGTCAAAGTGTCATGACATTACGACGTGCACCGTGACCTTGAGTGCGCATGTGCAGAACACTTCCGGGCCTAATCATAGCCGAAATTCTTGGACCAGCATGAGAGGTCTGGAGATTTCAGCTCAAGTGATGATTAGGAGACACGGCAACTACCAGATTGATGAATGTGAAGAGCGGAGGAGCCAGAAAGGAAAGCGGGGAGGTGAGCATAATTCACTCATCTGCGTAAAGCACTCATATACTGTGGATAGGTAATAACTTGCCAAGTTGGGAATAACCCTTTCACTGACGTCAGGAGTTTTGATTAGTAGTTGACAACAAAACGTAAAGGTGATGAGTAGATATGAGTGGACCCGTGGAAGTTTGGGTCTGCCAGGTTCCCCCAGACTTTAGATAAAAGTTCAGTTCGGGACTCGGGCTTGACCTGAACTTGATCCTGGAACCTAAACCCCAATGGAAGTCACTAATGGACAGTTCAGCTCTCTGCTCAAATACAGCCGGCCAGAGACTTGACCTGAACTTGATCCCAGAGCCTGAATCCCATTGGTAGTCACTAATTGGGCAGTTTGGCTCTCCACTCAAATACAGCCGGCCAGAAACAGAGCATTTCCAGAGCCAGAGCCAAAAGTCCTGGCCAAGTGTGAAAGGCCTGGAGGAGTTTTAAGTAAGCACACGAAAAGTCAAAGTGTCATGACATTATGACGTGCACCGTGACCTTGAGTGTGCATGTGCAGAACACTTCCGGGCCTAATCATAGCCGAAATTCTTGGACCAGCATGAGAGGTCTGGAGATTTCAGCTCAAGTGATGATTAGGAGACACGGCAACTACCAGATTGATGAATGTGAAGAGCGGAGGAGCCAGAAAGGAAAGCGGGGAGGTGAGCATAATTCACTCATCTGCGTAAAGCACTCATATACTGTGGATAGGTAATAACTTGCCAAGTTGGGAATAACCCTTTCTCCGATGCCAGGAGTTTTGGTTGGTAGCTGACAACAAGGCATAAAGGTGATGAGTAGATATGAGTGGACCCGTGGACGTTTGGGTTTGCAGGGTTCATCCAGACTTTAGATAAAAGTTCAGTTCGGGACTCGGACTTGACCTGACCTTGATCTCGGAGTTTGAACCCCATTGGAAGTCACTAATTGGCTCTCCGCTCAAATACAGCCGGCCAGAAAGAAAGCACTTCCATGGGAAGGAGGGAAAGGTTTTTGTTTTTTTTTTAGTTGATACACACGGCACTTCTGGGGTGGTGCAAAAGTAGGGTCCAAAACTGTCTCAAGTAGATGTAGAAACTTGGCACTCAAGATCAATAGTGGTTTTTATTGAGAAGAACTTGTTGGACTAGTACAAGCACAGATGTTTTGGTCAAAGACCTTCATCAGTGTGCATGCAGAGGGTCCTCAGAAAGTATAGTAGCGCGGCGAATGGCGTAACTGGGTATAATGTGGCGTCCACAGCTGTCTACGTGGTTTGGGTTTTTTTGGACACACTACATTCCAAAACATAGTTTTTACCCATAGTGAGAGCCATTCAGATTTCAAGTGGCTCTCACTGGGCCGAGCATCGAGTGTACCTGAGCATCGAGCGTACCTGAGCACCGAGCATACACAGGCATCCTGATATTTGCTTGAGTGGTTAGCATTCGTAAAGCACCCGAAGTCCAAACTCGGACACTGATTTTTCTTAAGTCCGTATTCGGTACGAACCCCCGAACTTCACAGTTTGGGTTCGCTCATCTCTAGTAGTGAGGTCAATATTTAGCTAATTTGAACATTTTTACTAATGTTGAGTTTACTTGCGGAGAGAGAACTTAAATGCTGAGAGTACTTACCATGCTTACTTCTGACAACCATGGCTAAATCGGAACCATCTAGCCGGATTGTTCCGATGACAGACAGTTCAAAGTCTGCCCAGTAAAGGCGTTGACCGAAATGATCCACAACGAGACCTAAATGAAAAAAGATGGGAATTTAGTTCTGAACTTTTGAAAACTTATTTTTTAAAGATTCTTTGTTTGTATCACATCATTTTTTTAGAACTCAACCAATTTGGGGGAAGGAGAATGAATTCCAGGTCACAGCGGGCTGTTTGCGATCCGTTAAGTTATGCACATTGCTCTACACTTGGCTACATCATCCAGGCTTGTTGAGCAGCAAATTGCATTTGTTTTATTTTTTTTTTGTTCAAAACGAATTTTTCTTTTGATCTGCTGAAAATCCAGTGAACGCCGGGCTCTTAATAATAAAACACAAGCTGTTTGTATTCTCTGAGATTTCTACGACGGCCGGATGCGAAGCTGTGTGCTCAAAAACTTAAAGTCGGCATACGTCCTGATAATGGCTTTATCGGAAACAAATTCTTGTGGATCAACTCGAAGCCTGCTGCGACTTACAGGAAACAAAAAACACTGCGGAAAAGATCAGTATATACCGTAATATATGTATGCAAAGAAGTCACAATTACTAATGTGCTTATCTACATCCGGATCTTTAATCATCGGGCATTTTAAACTTAACCCCATTTCAAAGGGGGACCCCCTCAAAATTGCTCAAAAAGCCCTCTTTAATAAAAGCAACAGTGACCGGTCATCATTGCAGGTCAGTGTACAGAGTTAAAGATCACTGCAAGTCAAGTAATGTAATGTATGTACACAGTGACTCCACCAGCAGAATAGTGAGCGCAGCTCTGGAGGATAATACAGGATGTAACCCAGGATCAGTAATGTAATGTATGTACACAGTGACTCCACCAGCAGAATAGTGAGTGCAGCTCTGGAGTATAATACAGGATGTAACTTAGGATTAGTACAGGATAAGTAATGTAATGTATAAACACAGTGACTGCACCAGCAGAATAGTGAGTGCAGCTCTGGAGCATAATACAGGAGGTAAGTCAGGATCAGTAATGTAATGTGTGTAAACAGAGACCACCAGCAGAATAGTGAGTGCAGCTCTGGAGTATAATATAGGATGTAACTCAGGATCCGTACTGGATCAGTAATGTACTGTATGTACACAGTGATTGCCCCAGCAGAATAGTGAGTGCAGCTCTGGAGTATAATACAGGATGTAACTCAGGATCTGTACTGGATCAGTAATGTAATGTATGTACACAGAGACTGCACCAGCAGAATACTGAGTGCAGCTCTGGAGTATAATACAGGATAAGTAATGTAATGTATGTATGTATAACTTGAAGCTCAAAATCTCAAATGCAAAATGTACAACAGGTCCCTGTAACTTTTACACCCAACGTTTTATACTGTGTCCTCTTATGTGTCAGAGAAACAATTAATCCTTTTACAGAACCACTGCAGCTCTCCGATTTCAGCTCCTAATGTTACTGATAGGAGAAAGTCTTTTTGCGCCTGGTATTAGTGGAATACTATCACTTATTACTGAGTAGTAACACTTGTTTGGACTCTTTCCTCGCTTGGTTGGTAAGTCCTGCGGTTGCTTCGCTCTCCTGTCTGATGCTTTTGTCAGACCAGGTTTTCCTGTGACTTCAGTCAATCAGCCTTCACACTATGAAACCAATAACTGGAAACCACTGACAGCAAGAAAAGGCAATTGTCCTAATTCTAAGCTGTGCTTGATTTCAATTCTGTAAACGGCAGGTGACTACCTGTACTGTCAGTCTGGGGTCTATTTGCACCACGAGGGTCTACAATGCAATAACCATCAGCAGCGGACGTTAATGCACCATTTCCATTTTCTGAAACCCAAGTCTCCAGAACGTATCACAGAGCTCTTCATGTTGTATTTATTTAGTAGAAATGCACGTCCATATACATACGATGAAAAAAAAAATCATTTATAAAGCCGAGACCCACTGCTTTACAAATGGCTCAAATAATTGCTTTATACAAAGGGAAATTTTACATTGGATAAAATGATAGAACTGGAGCTGAGGAAAAAGATTTGCAGGACCCTGGGCAGCAACCATGCCGAAAGGCCATTACCGCTGGAACAGGACCCTGGGCAGCAACCATGCTAGAAGGCCATGACCACTGGAACAGGACCCTGGGAGCAGCCACGCCGGAAGGCCATGACCACTGGAACAGGGCCCTGGGCAGCAGCCACGCCGAAAGGCCATGACCACTGGAACAGGGCCCTGGGCAGCAACCATTCTGGAAGGCCATGACCGCTGGAACAGGACCCTGGGCAGCAGCCACACCGGATGGCCATGACCACTGGAACAGGATTCTGGGCAGCAGCCACACCGGATGGCCATGACCACTGGAACAGGATTCTGGGCAGCAGCCACGCCGGAAGGCCATGACCACTGGAACAGGGCCCTGGGCAGCAGCCACGCCGAAAGGCCATGACCACTGGAACAGGACCCTGGGCAGCAGCCACGCCGAAAGGCCATGACCACTGGAACAGGATTCTGGGCAGCAGCCACACTGGATGGCCATGACCACTGGAACAGGGCCCTGGGCAGCAGCCACGCCGAAAGGCCATGACAGCTGGTACAGGACCCTGGACAGCAGCCACGCCGGAAGGCCATGACAGCTGGAACAGGACCCTGGACATCAGCCACACCGGAAGGTCATGACCGCTGAAACAGGTCCCGGCAGCAGCCCCAACGGAAATCCATTACCGCTGGAACAGGACCCTGGGCAGCAGCCACACCGGATGGCCATGACTGCTGGAACAGGACCCTGGGCAGCAGCCACACCTGAAGGACATGACCGCTGAAACAGGTCCTGGCAGCAGCCCCACCGGAAAGCCAAGACCACTGGAACAGGACCCTGGACAGCAGCCACACCGGATGGCCATGACTGCTGGAACATAACCCTGGGCAGCAGCCATGACTGAAGGCCATTACTGCTAGAACAGGGCCCTGGGTAGCAGCCACACTGGAAGGCCATGATTGCTAGAACAGGGCCCTGGGTAGCAGCCACACTGGATGGCCATAACCACAGGAATAGGACCCTGGGCAGCAGCCACACTGGAAGGCCATGATTGCTAGAACAGGACCCTGGGCAGCAGCCACGCCAGAAGGCCATGACCAGTGGAACAGGACTCTGGACAGCAGCCATGCTGGAAGGCATGACTGCTGGAACAGGACTTTGGGCAGCAGCCTCACTGGAAAGCCATGACTGCTACAGCCGAACCCTGTGAACTTCTTCAAAGCTTCCCTCGCACCTATATGGATTAGTAGGCAAGATGTGATATCATCGATATAGCATGACACATGCATGATAATACACCGGACCTTCTATGTCGAAGAAGTATGGATGCTGGCAGTTAGGAGGATTGAGGGACTACTGATATGGCTGCTGGAAGAGGGTCCTGCAAACAATTTTTGCTCAACTTTACAGAGAATTACTGCAGATACCTGTTGGCCTTTGCAAGTTTTTCTGTATTATAACTCTTCTTAACGTGCCATCCATGGCCGCCTCCTCGATATGTGACCGATCTCCAATGACCGTCCAGTACATCATCCTGGAAAAGGTGGGAAACATAAAATTACACCATGAGATTGGAGGATGAAATGGATGGATGGATGGATGGATGGATGGATGAAATGGATGGATGGATGGATGGAATCAAAGAAATTGTAGCTACAAGTTTTCATGTTTCAAGCTTGAAACCAGCAAATATATACTGTATATCCCAAAAATAGACTGCGCCCTACAGGAGCTTTTAGAGCAAAAAAATATGTATTTTTATTCACCCATTGCCTATTTTGCATGGGGAAAAAAATGGCAGCTTTTTCTTACATAGAGCTTCTGTGGATTGAGGTCTCCTTATTGGAAATAGATAGTGAAAAGGTTTTATAAGAAAGTTAAAGCAGCCGCTGTATTTTTGGAGTACGCTCACACAAGTGGATAGTTTCCAAATTTTAATTTTTGAAAAATCCACAGTGCATCCCCTCATAAATCGGATCCAGATTTTCCCCACCAATGACATGGGTTGAGTTTGCTGGTAATCCGTGACACAAGCTGCAGCAAAATCTGCATGTCAGAAGACAAAATCTGCATGTAACATAGCAAATATGCATGTAACATAGTTGTAGATTTGAGGCGAGTTCCTCGGTGTAGACTTATCCAAAAATGCAAAATGGTTTCTTTATTCTGAGAATTGGTTGAGGTCTTGATGGATAAACATTACTGAGGCATTCACTTCTTAAAATTTGGTGGCACATTGGTGTGATAAACCATCAATTTATAATAAGTAAGGTCCTAACCGATCCATAGAATGAGGGGGCCGCAGCACTTCCCATCTCTGCTTTGCCCACACCACAGTGCCTTGGTTATCTGCCCCCCAATGATTGGCGCTCCCAGTGGCCTGGAGTGACGAAGCTAACCTGCCATATCGGAATGGCTTGGGGTCTTTGATACCTATATACAACTTACCCCTTTTTGGGATTCACAGCAATTGCATAAGGCTCTCCTGCTATGTTGGTGAGGAGTCGTGTACAGTTTTGTCCATTTATTTGCCCGACATTTATGGAATATCTCAGGCTCGCCCAGTGGGTGGTGTAATAACTGAACCAATGCATGCGGGAGTGGTCCGTCCAGTAGATGTTTCCGGCTACCCAGTCCACAGCGATATCCCGGGGTCTTTTAAATTCAGAACACTGAAAGGAAAATCACTAAATTACAATTTCTATTCATTACGCGGAAAGACAATTGAATATTCTTCTAATGCAGTGTGATGGTGGGATATGGGGGGAGGTGTATCATGTTGTGCAGATTCCTATTTTAAGCTTGGTTCACTGTCCATTATTTGTACTGCTTGTGTGTACATTGTATCGTCTGTAGGTAATCCCCCCCCCCCATAGTGCAAGGTTATAGCTTCTTGAAGCACTTCTGTCCCTAGGTGTGGAGGAGAGGGCCTGGAATCCACCTAACCTCTTTGCTTACCTGGGGGATGAGGCAGTCTGTTTGAGAACTTCAAGAGTGAAGCAGGAAGATTGAACCTCTGAGGAAAAAGCTGCAGCTCCCCAAAGAGACCTGGACATTTATCGCTTATTGGATTATATTCATAATTCTGGACTAATTTTACCCTCTGTTTTGTGGATTATGTTATGGACCATTTGATTTGCTTGGAATAAATGCTCTTTGGATTGAACAGCCATCTCTCGCTCTGTTGATTGTGTGATATGGGAGAAGTACCCTGTCACATGCAGTCAATGCAAGGATTTACCAAAAAGGTCTTATTCACACAAACAGTACTTGAGATGAGCAAATGTCTAATAATTCATTCATGTAGATTTGCTTGAATTGGACACCAAAATTGATTCTATCTGAATCAAATCTGTCAAGAAAAGACTTTTATTATGTGGCAAGTTTTTCCAGTCCCCAAAGCATAATATATAAAGGGAAGGGGCTAAAAAATAATATAATATTCGCTCATTTCTATCATTTCATTGGTATTGGACCAGGGAAGATGGGGCATGGATCACTTAGGGGTACTTTGCACGTTAAGACATCGCTAGCATCGGCTAGCGATGTCCAGCACGATAGCACCCGCCCCCGTTGCACATGCGATATCTTGTGATTGCTGCCGTAGCGAACATTATCGCTACGGCACCTTCACACGCACATACCTGGTCGGCGACATCGCGATGACCGCCGAACAATCCCTCCTTCAAGGGGAAGGTGCGTTCGGCATCACCGCGACGTCACTAAGCGGCCGGCCAATAGAAGCGGAGGGGCGGAGATGAGCGGGACATAACATCCCGCCCACCTCCTTCCTTCCTCATTGCAGGTGGACGCAGGTAAGGAGATGTTTGTCGTTCCAGCGGCTTCACACACAGCGATGTGTGATGCTGCTGGAGCGACAAACAACATCGTACCTGCAGCAGGAGCGATATTATGAAAATGAACGACGTGACACAGATCAGTGATTTTTGACTGTTTCATGCTCGTTCATCGTCGCTCCTAGGATTTACACATTGCGATGTCGCTACCGGCGCCGGATGTGCGTCACAACAACCGTCACCCCGACGATATTTCGGTAGCGATGTCGCAACGTGCAAACTACCAATTATACTTAGGCACAATGACGTCTGACCATCAACTTCAGATGACAAATTTTAACCAACGGCTGAAATTTAGATTTACTCTTCCATTACAAATTGACCCTTAAGTATTGAACTTACTATTAAACCACTTCTGGTCTCTTTTCCTCCTCTGCCATGAAACGTATTGTAGAAAATTCCTCCTGGGTTGAATTGTGTGCTCCATATAATCATATTGCCTTGAAGATACATGTCCATTCCGGTGATCCGAGAGTTGTGCGCGATACGAGATATCTGCTGATGATCCGTGCTGTAGCCAAAGGGGTATCTGAAAGCGAGGACCTCAGTGTCATTGGCGACATAGAGTATTTGTTCTTCTGAGTCTGAAATATACCAGATGTCATACTGTAGTTACACAATTAATGACTTTCTTTAGAACTAGATATAAGTCTGCGTACATTGAGAATTCATTCTCGTAATCCATACGTTTTATGTGATGGCATTTTAGACCATCGGATTGAGACAAGAAATTTTCAACTTAGGACTTATCCCTATCGATAAGCCTTGGATTGGTGTAATGAGAAGAGCCAGCGCCCCATAGAAAACTTTTCAATCCGGGCCCCCCCCACCATGCAATGCTGCACGCTCTTCCCCAATGATCACTGCCATACTCTGCAGTTCTATCCATCCTGACAGCACCTGCCCATGCCCATGGTGGGAATATGGTGGGTTTCCTAGCATGCGCCACTGCAGGAAAGCCCACCCGGACTATAAATGTCCCTGGAAAAGGGTGGGCTAATACACAGAGGAGCTATGAACGATTGGGCGCAGATAATACTGTTCCCTGGGAACGTAAAACAGAAGCATTATTTTGAAAAATTATGATTTACCTTTGATCGTGCAACTGCTGCCCCCTTCTATGAAGTTTCTGTCACAGGAACATCGATAGGACCCCTTCAAATTAGTACAATGGTGGGAACAACTTCCAAGGGGTAAGCATTCATTGATATCTATATGGGAATAAAGAAAATATATCATATTGGGGAAACAAGTGAGAACGTATTGTGGAATAGACGACTTGAGGGTAAAACAGGGTCTAAGCATTTCAAGGAAGGCTGGGTGACTCTGCAACCAAATGATGGCTTGTTGCTAAAAATGTCTGCTGGGGTTTAAAACAAGAGGTTAAGACTTAAATCCCAAAAAGTAACACTGCACATCACTCTGAAAACACCATCCCCACCGGTACAATATTATCGTACTCCTGATGAAGAGGTTCAACTGCGAAACGCGTAGTGAATAAACCACATGGTCAAATCCCATAGAACGTCCCCTAGATTTCTTGAGTCCATCAGCAGTGCAGACTACTACTTTTTTTGCACCATCTGTGACATCGTTTCTCACAGGTTATGAACTTATTCAGGCAGCTAGATGTCTACAAGCGGATCATGACCACAGAAAGTGGAACCAAGTTCTCTACTTTGTCAACAGAGAAGATATAACCTTTTTAGACCATGACTGTAAAAGTCTGGATCCATGTGGTTTCAAAAGAACCCAAGCACTGACCCCGGGGCCTGGAGTTCTTAGGTAACTCCAGGTAACCATCTGGATCCAACCACCCGGGTAATACAAAAAAAAACCCAAGAATAAAGCAAGCACTTCATACTTACCAGTATCTGTGTGGCTGTACACTGCTTCTGGGGCTGCTCATTATCTTCATGCATATGCACTTCTTCCCCCGCCCACTGGCAGTCCACGCGTCTCTGATTGGTTGCAGTCAATAAGCGTCCCCACCCTGGGTGACCTCGTGTCTGACTGCTTTCAATCATACACACTGTCTGCCTCTATACTGTCTGTCTCTATATTGGTGTAAAAATAAATAAACAAAATAATTGGTGTACGATCCCCTCATATTATGATACCCAGCACAGATAAAGTAAAAAAAAATAAACACAAACACCAAAAAAATCCTTTATTTCAAATAAAATACAAAAAAACCCCCATCCTCTTCTCCCCTTTATTAACTACCAAAACATCCAGGTCCCACGTAATCCACACGAGGTGCATATGTATGAAGATAATGAGCGGCCCCAGAAGTAGAGTGAGAGGCCCCGGAAGCAGTGTACAGCTCCGCGGAGACCAGTAAGTATGAAGAGCTTGCTGCAATCTCCCTATCCCTTCTACCACCATTTTTAAGCGCCTGATTCAGGTGCCTATAGACTTATATGGGGACCGGTGTCCGGCCAGATAACCGGGATCAATAGATGGATTTTTTTTAAACCTGGTTGGATCCACCGATCCCTTGTATCTGCGGGCCCGCCCATCACTAATCATAGATGATTCATTTTGTGAGGTAAAACATTTCCTTACCTGTTATTAAAAATATTTTACCTCAAAGAAAGAATTCTTGTAAATTGCATGCTGTAATGTTTGTATACTTTTTTTTACTTCTGACACGCCTGCACGTGGGGCAGTCATTACTGGGCCATTCCTTGTCTGGGGGGAGGGATGTCGCGGCGGCAAGGCCCGATTCCGTGACCCCGGCGGTGTCGTTATAAAAAGGGGATATTTACAAGGGATGATGATAGTTATTCATAATGCCACCTGTGGTACTCAGTCAGGGATAGCCGACGCTGCGGGATGGGACCTCTGGAGCAGATGGTGACGCAGCAGAGTTGGAATGGCTCTCCACAGGTAGAGCTGGGCCCCAGGGCTGATGGGAGTTGTAGTCAGTGACGGTGGGGGGTGCAGAGCCGGAGGTGCAGGCGAATAACGGAGAGACACAGGGATGCAGTCTCAAGGTTTTTACTTACTCTAGCAGGTTCCAAGATAACACGACTAGTCATTGACTACTTTTGGAGTGTTGAGTTCCAGTGTGATGGGCTCCAGTCGATCCCGGGTAGTTCGGAGGTCAAGACCGGTGCATTTTCCTTATGTTCCTTCCCTGTTTGTCTTCCTGCGCTAACTTCTCGCCCACTTGTCCCGTGCCTATGTGACGCCCTGGGCAAGCCAGGGGTCACAGGTCACAACATCACATGCACCCCACATTCCCTGCAGGAACACCAAGGCTAACCCAAAATCCTTGTTGCCTTCCTCCAGGGGCTGATGTCCACACCAGGGGGTGGGCCAGGCGGTTGGCTCCGCCCACCGAGGAGTACACAGCCCTGGAGGCGGGAAGAACCAGGCGGAACAGAGAACAGTTAGGAAGTGAAGTGGTAGTGGACCAAAGGAGAGGAGCTTGTAAGAGGAGTAAAGAAGTGAAAAGGAACAGTTAAGCAAGCCTGAAGTTGGTCCGGGTGTGTGCCCCGGACTGTGACAGCAAGGTCAGTAGACGGCGGTGATAGTCTGCAGGGGGACTGCTTGGAGGTTGCTGGAAGGACCGCGGATGGGTGGTGACCCGGCGGTACTGGAGCAGTATACGAAGAACAGTCAGCACCAGGGCAGGGGCCTTTCGGATCCCGGCAAGGCTAGGAGTCGCCATAATTTGCTAAATCCGTCAGTGAAGGGGACCTCTGTCTCCTAACAACCAAGTCCCGATTGAAGGCAACAGCCCGACCGTGAAGGGGAGACACCGCCACCACCAGGGCACCAGTTTCCCAGGGCCAGCGCCTGCGGGCAAAGTAGGGCTCCTTCGGCCCAGATTGAAGCCGAGGAGTGGGTAACCGGTGGGGACCCATCGCTACCAAGAGACTTTACATAGGTGCAGGGAAGAGACCGTCACCGCTAACTGCAGGGAACCGCAGCACCGTAACCGTCCGAGGGACCCGTCCAACCAGCCGTTTGTTTACCAAGAACTGTGTCGTGTTTACTGGCTGTGTGAGTACCTCCGTGCCGTGCGGCACAGCGCTGCCCCTGCGCCCCTGCAACTCCACAGGCCCCATACCCGCCTGTCCACCATACCAACCCCATCACTGGGCCCCGGGATCACCAAAACCCCTACCCACGGAGGGGCAAATCAACAACTGGCTGCTCCATACCATCACTCCCGGGCTCCCCAGACAGAGCAGCGGTGGTGTCCACTTAATCACCACAACCGTGGGTGGCGTCACGGACAATAGACTATCCCAAAACCCAATCCCCTTTCACTCACGGGGGAGGAGCGCCGCTCGAGTCCCCGGGATCCGGCCCATCGCTCGAGCCACCGAGCAGCAGCAGGCCGCAGCAGCCGCGGCAGCCGGACCCGAGCAGAGGGAGAGCGCGGCGTCCCCTCCTCCGCCTGCGACAACTTGGCGTCACGAACAGGATCTTACCGCTCTGCCGTTGGGTAGAGGTGCGCCTTGTGACCGCCGGAGGTATCCGGCCGGAAAATTTCAGAAGTCGCCATCTTTGGCGCGAAAAGTTCCCGCTCGAGCGTCTTCTCGAGTAGCAGAGGCGCGAAGGCCAAAACCCCGCCCCGATAGAGGAGGGGCTGGAAAGAGGCTAAGGGAGACGGAATGGCGGCTGGCCGCATGTAGCCGCGGCTATAAAAGCAGGGACGCCAGGACTCTGCAGCAATACTGGGTTCCTGGAAGGCACGATTGCCAAGATGTACAACCCAACTCCCAACGAGGAAGCCCCCGCGCCCGGCACGGCGACGTGGTTGAGGGACCGGACCGTCCCGCTGAGTAACCGTCTGCAGGCCCACATGCAACTCCTCCTGGAGGAGTGGGAGACCGACATGGCGGATGTGGTGGCTGCTATGCGGAGACGCGAGGTGGAAGAGGATTTGGAGGAGCGGGTAAGAGACCCACGCCCCTGTATTCCCGAGGGATCGGCCATTGAAGCTGAGGGGCCCGGCCTGCCTCCGCTCACCCTGCCTCTCGCCCCGCTACCCGCGTTAGCTGCTGCCGCCCCGCCACTAGGCCCGCTACCTGCCCAACTGGTAGCGATACCCTGCCAATCCACCCCGGCGGACCAACCGGCTGCAGACACTCAGGACGTTCCCGAATCGTTCCCGGGGGAACCGCTGGAATCGCGGCCCTGTAATGAAAATGTGCCCGAAGCCCCGGCAGTGATGGTGCCAGACTCCGAGCCCGGGACCGTGGCATGGATGAAAGCCCGGGTGATTCAATTCCACCAACGTCATCAGGATCAGATCTTCAGGATGATGGAGCAGTGGACCAACGAGGTGGAGATGCTGATTGCAACTGCCCCGATGTACGGAGGGGGAACAGATGTAGCAGAACCGACTGGTGACCCACGTCCCTATGTCCTACCAGGACCGGCCGCTGCGGCTGAGGGGCCCGGCCCAGTCTCGACCTATGCATCATCCTTGCCGTTACTTCTGGGACGCCTCAGTGTAAACTCGCCTGACCTGCTGCCCCGTGCTGCTGCAGAGGGATCTGATGTGATGGATGCTGGAGGCCAGGAGGCTGCAGCAGCTGGCGGTAACCCGCCTGGCGCAGGAACAAGAGATGATGACTCCGGCCCCAGCCCCGGGTCCGCTGCTGAGTTTGAAGAGGCAAGTGAGCGTTCCCGCTATGTAGGAGACCCCGTGGTTTTCCATACCCCGCGTACCGGTGGAAATGGGTACCGGGTACCCCTGTCACAGCAGGCATGTCAGTGCATGTTTGATATGCTGGTGGCGGAGGACGGGTCCGCCTCAGCAGAAGAATCTGAGTAGGGCAGCGGAGCATCGTTGCACCGTCCCCGTTGGGACCACCAGTGTGTTTGTTTGAAAGTTTTTGTGAGAATGAAGAATTGATTACCGTGAAAGTCACCTGATTGTCAACCGTGATTTGAAACCGGCCGTTGCCGGCACCGTTGTCCCCGTGGGGACCGTTTGAAAAGTTTTGCATAGGAACTCCTATGGACAAGCCCGTGAACTTGCAGGGCAACCACAGACGTTAGTGGCTTGTAACTAAGTTGTGTTACCGTTACCGTTTCCGCATTTACCGCCTCCGTAGAGGCAGGTTGGAGGGAGGGCCCACAGCAGAGCAGGCTGTGGCCCAGCCACCACAGGAACTGGTGGCTACCCTCTGGAGGGGAAGGACAGATCCCGCTCGGGTAACTTGTGCTGGACTGGGGTCAAGGGGTGCTGCCTGGGTTTTAGGGGCAGCATCAGGGCCAGGTTACTTGGGTGGGAGAGAGCGGAGACCGTAACCGTTAACCGTTTTAATGTTTGCAATGTTTAAGAACTGAACCTCCCGCTGTGGGATGATGCCATAAATTGTATATATGTTACCGTTTTTTCTATTTTACAGAAAAACAAAAGGAAAATAAAACCGGTGTTGGACGGGCAGCCCGAGGACAGTCTGCGTTTTGCTAAGGGGGAATGTGACGCCCTGGGCAAGCCAGGGGTCACAGGTCACAACATCACATGCACCCCACATTCCCTGCAGGAACACCAAGGCTAACCCAAAATCCTTGTTGCCTTCCTCCAGGGGCTGATGTCCACACCAGGGGGTGGGCCAGGCGGTTGGCTCCGCCCACCGAGGAGTACACAGCCCTGGAGGCGGGAAGAACCAGGCGGAACAGAGAACAGTTAGGAAGTGAAGTGGTAGTGGACCAAAGGAGAGGAGCTTGTAAGAGGAGTAAAGAAGTGAAAAGGAACAGTTAAGCAAGCCTGAAGTTGGTCCGGGTGTGTGCCCCGGACTGTGACAGCAAGGTCAGCAGACGGCGGTGATAGTCTGCAGGGGGACTGCTTGGAGGTTGCTGGAAGGACCGCGGATGGGTGGTGACCCGGCGGTACTGGAGCAGTATACGAAGAACAGTCAGCACCAGGGCAGGGGCCTTTCGGATCCCGGCAAGGCTAGGAGTCGCCATAATTTGCTAAATCCGTCAGTGAAGGGGACCTCTGTCTCCTAACAACCAAGTCCCGATTGAAGGCAACAGCCCGACCGTGAAGGGGAGACACAGCCACCGCCAGGGCACCAGTTTCCCAGGGCCAGCGGGCAAAGTAGGGCTCCTTCGGCCCAGATTGAAGCCGAGGAGTGGGTAACCGGTGGGGACCCATCGCTACCAAGAGACTTTACATAGGTGCAGGGAAGAGACCGTCACCGCTAACTGCAGGGAACCGCAGCACCGTAACCGTCCGAGGGACTCGTCCAACCAGCCGTTTGTTTACCAAGAACTGTGTCGTGTTTACTGGCTGAGTGAGTACCTCCGTGCCGTGCGGCACAGCGCTGCCCCTGCGCCCCTGCACCTCCACAGGCCCCATACCCGCCTGTCCACCATACCAACCCCATCACTGGGCCCCGGGATCACCAAAACCCCTACCCACGGAGGGGCAAATCAACAACTGGCTGCTCCGTACCATCACTCCCGGGCTCCCCAGACAGAGCAGCGGTGGTGTCCACTTAATCACCACAACCGTGGGTGGCGTCACGGACAATAGACTATCCCAAAACCCAATCCCCTTTCACTCACGGGCGAGGAGCGCCGCTCGAGTCCCCGGGATCCGGCCCATCGCTCGAGCCACCGAGCAGCAGCAGGCCGCAGCAGCCGCGGCAGCCGGACCCGAGCAGAGGGAGAGCGCGGCGTCCCCTCCTCCGCCTGCGACACCTACGCACACAGTGCCCTGAGGCGGTGTCCGCAGACCCTACAGGGTGGCTAGAAACTCTGTCCCTTGGCCCTATGTGGTCACCTTCCAGCGGACTCGCGTGCAGAGCTGGCTTCGGTACTAGCTGTATCCTTAGCCTCTGGTTTTACTAGATGAGCACGTTGGTTATTCTCTTCTAGTCTAAGGATCCCCGTCTGCAGCCAAGTCCCTACACTTCGATATGTTGTATGTGGAACGAGACCACAGGTGTATGGCACACTTCCCGTGGGCTCTAGGACCCCTTCTCTCTTGTGCCTGGATCAAGCTGCACCAGCTCCGGACGACAGGTCTTCACTCTTTTACTGCTCCTACCGAATAACTTTCTACAGGCTGCTCCCACCAACTAGACTCCACCCTCCAGCGGCCGACATTACTCTGGTCTGATGGAGTGTTGCTGAGTGAGGGTGTTGTGTGTATACCAGTGGATGACCTCTTCCTTACCCAGGGATGGGGCACCACATCTCTGGCTGAGATGCAGTACCTCTGTGGCGACTGAAGCCTCAGGGGTGCCACACTTCCCTTCCAAGCAAATGGGTTATGATCAGACCATGTACCTGTATGGTCAGACACATCCATTACATAGTACACAGCAGGGACACATATATAAGAATATCTCAGAACAGGAAAAAAAAATTAAACTCATCCAATTGTGGAAATTATTATTATTCCAAGATGTATTGATTAAAATGAATTTTGTTAGTGGGGAAAACCCCTATAAGTAATAATGTGGTAGTTAGGGTCAGACTGGCCCACTATTGTACCATGGGATCCTCATTTGGAGTTAATCACTTGCAATAGTTATATTTTCTTATGTTGTGATCCTCACATAACCATTTGATGATTGATGATGATGACGTGTCCCATGTGCTGAGCTGATAGCATAGATTACGATGCAATTAAAAGTAGACGTGGACATGTTCTTTATGCACGGATGGTGGACCCTCATGATATTTTAGTCCACAATTGACAAAATCAATCAGTTTCCAATTCTTTTGCATCCTGTATTATTAAGGTTGTGTAGAAAATACAAGTCCGTAAAAAGTATGTGCTCGGAAAATATCTGAATCCAAACTCTTTTATGAATTCTCAAGCTTAAGCTTCTCAAGACCTGCAGCAACTTCATGTAACATCTTAGGTGTTCTTGGAGAGAAAAAAAAGAAAACTTCACTTTCTATGGCTGAAAAACCCGTTCTCAATAATCATCTCTGGCAGCGGCACCAGAAACATTATCTTCCATCCCACAGGATACTCGGGAGAGAATGTGCTTTCTAAGCCTGTGTTTCACTAATCCGTGCTGAATTCATGATGACTTCTTTCTGGCGCAGAGCGGAGAGAACCACCGGGCTGACAATAGTCACACTTATTAGTGATGGGACGCTGTATGCTCATTTCTTCAAAGAGCTCCATATGCTTTATGCCTCGATCAATAGAGGTATAACGTCACATATATAAGATATAGAAAGGAAGATCTGCACAGCTAGGGCTTCCAAAACTTAGGCGGGCTTTGCACACTACGACATCGCAGGTGCGATGTCGGTGGGGTCAAATCGAAAGTGACGCACATCCGGCGTCACTTGTGATGTCGTAGTGTGTAAATCCTAGATGATACGATGAACGAGCGCAAAAGCGTCGTTATCGTATCACCGCTGCAGCCTCCGACATTTCCATAATGCCGGGGGAGCGACAGGTACGATGTAGTTCCTTGTTCCTGCGGCCGCACACATCGCTGTGTATGAAGCCGCAGGAGCGAGGATCATCACCTACCTGCCTCCCGGCTGCAATGA
Source organism: Anomaloglossus baeobatrachus (assembly GCF_048569485.1). Classification (NCBI taxonomy): domain Eukaryota; kingdom Metazoa; phylum Chordata; class Amphibia; order Anura; family Aromobatidae; genus Anomaloglossus; species Anomaloglossus baeobatrachus. Next base: position 26,019,030 of record NC_134359.1, read on the forward strand.
GAAGGACGGAGGGGGGCGGGATGTTTACATCCTGCTCATCTCCGCCCCTCCACTTCAATTGGCCGCCTGCCGTGTGACGTCACTGTGACGCCGCACGACCCGCCCCCTAAGGAAGGAGGCAGGTCGCCGGCCAGAGGGACGTCGCACGGCAGGTATGTGCGTGTAAAGCTGCCGTAGCGATAATAATCGCAACGGCAGCTTTCACTATATATCGAACGTGCGACGGGGGCGGGACTATCGCTGCAGCATCGGTAACACATTGTTACCGATGTCGCAGCGTGCAAAGCCCACCTTACTCTAGATAACATGTATCCAACAATGTTTCATGCAAATAAGTCAAAAGTTAATACTGATTTGGGACTTAAAACAGATCACACATCCTTCTATCCTTTTCTTTAAGGATGTCCTGCCTTTACCTTGATTACGGCTATATTAAAAGCATTCTGCATAACTTTAACATTGATGGGCTATTCTTCGGACAGATCATCAATGTCTGGCCGGTGAGGGTGCAAAACCAGGAACCTCCGGCGAGAAGCTGTTCATGGTGTCGGCAGTGCTCAGTTGTGCAGCTGCATAGCACAGGTCCATCAATGGAGTAGTGGCCACAGCGGGGTACCACACATCCACCCCCTATTGATTTGAATAGGTGGCGGATATGCAATGTCCAGCCGCACCGACGAAAGAATAGATGTAACTGTGCTGTGCAACTCTGCAACTGAGCAATTCCGGCTGCCCCCTATACCGGGAATAGCTGATCGGCAGAGGTGCCAGGTGTCACACCCCTACCAATCAGACATGGATGACCATAGGTCTTCAATGTTAAAGCTGCAGACAACCCTTTAAATACTTGAAATGACTCAAAAAAGGCTAATTTTACACATCCTAATGATGACTGTTGCTTTGTACGACAATGCACTGACCCAAAAGGATTAATATTAGTGTTGAGCAAGTAGCTGACTATTCATACTCGCTATGTTGTGAGTACTGTCCACTACTCGCTAGTAGCGAATAACCCGAAAGTCGTACTATTCGCTACTCACACGAAAAGTACGGCTTTTGGGTTACTCGCTACTTAAAGAGTATTTCCCATTGACATACATTGTGCCCGCTACTTGTAACGAATATGCGAGTAGCGGACAGTACTCGCTAACAGCATAGCGAGTGCAAATAGTCAACTACTCGCTCAACACTAGTCAATAGCTCTGGTCCATGTGTACCGCCCCTGTGCCAGCAGCCGAGCTGCTCGGATCTGAAACCGCGGTGGCTCGAGGGGTCTCCGGACCTGGGGGTCGTGCGGACACTCGAATGTAAAGAAGGGGGGAGTATTTACAGGGGAGTTTAGAATGTAAACAGTTCGTGACGCCACCCACGGTGCGTGGTAAGATTGAGTACCACTGCTGCTGTTGGGAGCACCCGGTGGCGGTGGTATGGCAGCAAGGTGTTGGTGTAGGGGGGTTGCCCCAGGACCCGGTGATGGTAGTGAAGGGGTGCCATTGGGGAGGAAACGGTTGTGTCGTACTCACTCAGTCCAAGAATACTGACACCGACAACTTGTAAACCAGAAGTCTGAGCACCGCTGCAGCAGAGAGGGAGCATGCTTGGATCCGTGCCGTTGGTGTTGCTTGTTGGCCCATGACCTTTCCCGTGGCACTTTCTTCACTAGCTGGACCCTGTAGTGTAGAACTAGTCGGGTCCCGCTCACCCGTATAGCTAACGGAGTGAGCTTGCTCTCAGGGTTCACGCTTGGGATTTTCTGGATTGTGTTTTGGGAAAGTCCATCCCCCTCGTTGCGCTAGTACACTGATTTTGGAGCGGGTTGAGGATAAATCATGAAGACTTCACCCTCATTGGGTAAATTACCACGAGGCATGAAGCTACTTCCCGGCTTAGGGTCCACGTACCCCGTCATGCCCTGGCCCCTGCCTGAAGATGGCTCAAGGCCGCCGGCTGCCCTCCTCGGCAGATCCGTGCCCCTTGACACGATCCCCTGAGACCGGGGTTCCAGCTCCTACCAGGCCCAGACCAACGTCTGCCACCTAGTAACTGAGGAGCCCAGCTCCTAACCTCCTCCAACGACTTGCGACCTCTCCTCACGAGAGTCACCCCTTGACTGACTACTCCTGACACTCCTGACCCTCCCAACCAACCCCCCTATTCCCTTCAGGCTACCCATTGGTGTGTCTGGTGGGTGTGGTGCAGAGTGTTCCTAGGATTTTGATTGGCTCTGCTCTTAGCAACACCGAAGGCCAGGGATCCGTAACCAAGGAGGATGTGGATACCATGCAGAAGGGCAGATTGCACAATACCCTGTGACGACCTGATAGTGCAGGGCGTCACACAGGAAACTCAGAACACATCCTATTCTCATGCATAATGCAAATTATACTCGAGCATTAACGTCGATGTGGATCCATGTAAAACAGATCAAACCCATATGACCGACCATGTAACAAAAAATGGATGAGAAATATAATGGGAGAAGCCAAGATGATACCCGAGAAAAAAATTGGCCAATTTCTTAAAATCTCAGGACAAGTTCAGACAACCGTATTTTGGGTTTGAGTGCAATCGGGGGAAAAATGTAACAGCGCACAGACAGGACTCCGATATTTACGGATGCATTGCAATTCTTTAATATAGCAAACTGTATTTAGTCTTGTCGATTTTCACATGCCCAGCCTCACACAGATACGTGAATGTAGGCAATTAGACTATATTCACAAATCCATTGTGAATTTTACGATCCATGAGGAATCGAACAATTTTTTCCCAGTTGTCATCCATGTTGAATTCGTTTTATTTTTCCCCCCAAGCCCAAAGGATCCCTGGACTTTGCTATATAAATTAAATTATATTCAAATTGATTCCTACGCAACAGATCAATGAAACATGACAGCATCCCTGTTTCTCGGATCCTCATTGACTTGTATGACTGCGTCTGATCTGCAAACACAGCTCAGAATAGGATGTGCTCTGACTACATGGATCTCACAAAGGGATTCGTGATTTAGACAAATCTGTGTATAGATCCATGAAACTTTATGGCTCTGTGTGTTTTCCGAGAAAAATCGGACGGCACACAGATATTTCACACAACTAATGCGGGCTTTACACGAGACGATCTATCGTGCGATGCATGGTCGGGGTCACGGTTTTCGTGACGCACATCCGGCATCGTTCACGACGTCGTCTCGTGTAACACCTCTGAGCGACGCAGAATCGCTTACAAATCGTGAGTGGTGTACTCGTCGCTCAGTTTTAAAATATTGTTTAATTAAAATGGCACCGGTTGTTCATCGTACCCGGGGTAGCACAGATCGCTCCGTGTGACACCCCAGGAACGATGAACACAGCTTACCTGCGTCCTGCGGCTCCCGCCGGCTATGCGGAATGAAGGAGGTGGGCGGGATGTTACGTCCCGCTCATCTCCGCCTCTCCGCTTCTATTGGCCGGCGGCTGTTTGACTTCGCTGTGACGCCGAACGTTCCTCCCCCTTCAGGAAGAGGATGTTCGCCGCCCACAGCGAGGTAACACAACAGGTAAGTACGTGACGTGGGTTGCACGACTTTGTGCGACACGGGCAGCGATTTGCCCGTGACGCATAAACGACGGGGGCGGGATCGATCGATCGTGAAATCGCACAATCGGTCAACTCGTGTAAAGCCCGCATAATTGCTGCAGCCACTCAATTTTTCAAAGGTCAAGTGATTGAAAAACTAGATGCCTTCCCTTCCTGTTCAGTGAGAGTCAACCAGAAAAACAGTAATGAGGTTTAGAGGAGTCAAGTAGTGTTGACCAAGCATTACTATGATCCATACTCATAACTAGTGATGAGCGGGCACTACCATGCCCGAGCATGGTAGTGCTCCCTCATCATGAGTTACAAGTACCGAGCATGGTAGTGCCCGCTCATCACTAGTTACGAGTACTGAGCACCTGAGCATGGTAGTGCCCGCTCATCACTAGTTACGAGTACTGAGCACCTGAGCATGGTAGTGCCCGCTCATGACTAGTTACCAGTACTGAGCACCTGAGCATGGTAGTGCCCACTCATCACTAGTTACCAGTACTGAGCACCCGAGCATGGTAGTGCTCACTCATCACTAGTTACGAGTACTGAGCACCTGAGCATGGTAGTGCCCACTCATCACTAGTTACCAGTACTGAGCACCCGAGCAAGGTAGTGCCCACTCATCACTAGTTACGAGTACTGAGCACCTGAGCATGGTAGTGCTCACTCATCACTACTTACGAGTACCAAGCACCCGAGCATGGTAGTGCTCACTCATCACTAGTTACAAGTACCGAGCGCCTGAGCATGGTAGTGCTTGCTCATCAGTGATCACTAGTTAGGAGTACTGAGCACCCGAGCATGGTAGTGCTCGCTCATCACTAGTTATGAGTACAGAGCACCCGAGCATGGTAGTGCCCGCTCATCAATAGTTATGAGTACAGAGCACCCAAGCATGGTAGTGCCCACTCATCAATAGTTACGAGTACTGAGCACCCGAGCATGGTAGTGCCCGCTCATGACTAGTTACAAGTACCGAGCACCTGAGCATTGTAGTGCTCACTCATCACTACTTACGAGTTTCAAGCACCCGAGCATGGTAGTGCCCGCTCATCACTAGTTACAAGTACCGAGCACCTGAGCATGGTAGTGCTTGCTCATCAGTGATCACTAGTTAGGAGTACTGAGCACCCGAGCATGGTAGTGCCCACTCATCAATAGTTAAGAGTACCGAGCACCCAAGTCCTTATAGCTATGGCACCTTCCGCCTTGAATACTAAAATAGTCTTGGTATTTAAGCGCCACACGTGGCCCCAAACTGTATACGGTACTTCTTTTTATGTTTGACCTTCTTTTATGCCAAATTGAATTTTCTTTTCTTTCATTGAATTTCATTTCATTCTTTTTAGTTCATTTACATAGAGTTCAATAAGCAATGTATGGAAACTAAGTGTTATATAAAAGTGTTTAAATCCCCTTTTTGGTAAAGGAAAGATAAAATAAAAGTTTGAACACAAACATATGTTTTTAATTAAGAAAAAATAATAGAAATTGTAAATTTAGACTCAGATTGTGACGTGAACATGGTCTACATTTGTCAACTTCTTGGTTGCTTCTCAAATTAAGATTGCTAGATTTCCTTTCTATCTGCCGGCAAGAATTAGCGACACGTACAGAATCTAATTACCACAACCTCAATGAGGCTGAACCCTGAAAGGGACAGGTCAGATTTACATTTACACTATAGATCTTCACGTCACGGAAATGACCCAACCAAACACTCCACTTAGACATCCAATCAGTCAGCGCGCCAGGTCCATTTTTCTTCTAGATCTGGCGGGTGGCCGGCTGTTCTTTCAGATCAATGGGACTAAACCAGAAGTTCCATACACAGATATCTTTGCTGAACTTCATCTTTTCTTATAACTCTCACATTGAAAACATTATTGAAACATCCATCAAGTTAAAGAATGCAAATATGAAGACAACTTACAGAAGGCTTCCTAAAAATGGGTTAAAGACGGTCTTTTAGAGTGGTGGACTTGTCAAAGAAATGGAAAAATGTAAACTATACATACTGTATACAGTATGTATAGTTTTAAATAAGTAAAATGTTATATTTCTTAAAAACATATATATATATATATATGTATATATATATATATATATATATATATATATATATATATATATAAAAAGCTGAATGTGTGTATGTGTGTGTGTGTGTGTGTGTGTAGGTCTGGGATTGGCATCTGCACCGTCACAAAATATTGCACACTCACACGTCTGGACCCCAAGAGCGTCATAGGCTATGTTTTGAGGGGAAATTTTAACCCCGCACTTTACAGTTATTCACCAAAAAACCTGCCTCCATTAAAGCGAATGAAGCTGGGAGCCAGAGTGCAGCCAGAACTTCAGAAGAATGCGCAGCCACGCCCTTATATGGAATGTTGGTGTGTCACAATGCAGCCAGGGAAAGAGACAGACACAGACAGGGAAAGAGGCAGACACAGACAGGGTGATAAACAGACATAAACAGGGTAAGAGACAGACACAAAGAGACAGACACAGACAAAGAGACAGACTGACAGGGAAAGAGACAGACAGGGAAAGAGAGGGTAAGAGAGAGACAGGTTAAGAGACAGACACAGACAGGTAAAGAGACAGACAGACAAAGAGACAGAGACAGACACAGGGAAACAGACAGGGAAATAAAGGGAAAGAGACAGACAGGGTAAGAGTCAGAAAAAGAGACAGACACAGGGTAAGAGACAGAGGGAAAGAGGGAAAGAGACAGACAGGGAAAGAGAGGGAAAGAGACAGACAGGGAAAGAGAGGGAAAGAGAGGGAAAGAGACAGACAGGGAAAGTGACAGAGATAGATAGACTATTTTGTTAACAGCAGTAATTAACCCGGGCGGAGCCGGGTTGTACAGCTAGTATATATATATATATATATATATAAAAAATAAAAAAAGAAATAATATTTATAGAAATTATAGAATAATGTAATACTATTTCTTAAAAACTTATATATATATATATATATATATATATATATATATATATATATATATATAGATAGATAGATAGATAGATAGAATATAAAATTTCAAATCACCCCTCTTTTTCTTCCTTACAAAGAAATAAAAGAAAAATTAAATAAATTAACTTATTTGGTATGGTTCCATTTGTAACAGTCCGAACTATTAAAATGTGGAATTAACCTGATCGGTAAATGCTGTAAAGAAAAAGAAATGGCAGACTTGTTTGTTTTCTTGCCCACTTTACCTCCCTAAAAAATTGGAATAATAAGAAATCAAAGTATTCAATAAACATGAAATTGGCATCAATAAAAATAATCAGCTCACAGCGCAAAAACAAACCCTCACTCAGTCCAATCAATGGCAAAACAAAAAATGTTATGGATCTTGTAAAATGGTGACTCAAAGCAAAAATAAACAAACATTTTTTCCAATATTCTGAATATTTTTTATTCTATTCTCTATTTTTTAATCACTTGAATGAAAAAAAAAGATGCATGTTTGGTATTGCCAGAATCAGACTGAACTGCACAATCATGATTACAGGTGATTTTTACCCTATTAAACACAATGAAAGCCTTATTCCAGTGATGTGTCCCTTACTGGTCTGCTTGATACAGTTTTACTGGAATCCCTGTTTTCTCTGGTGTAGATATAGCAATTCTCTGAATACTAAGCTGTGTATAACCCTGCCCACACCAATGATTGGCAGCTTTCTGTGTACACTGGGCATTGTCAGCAAGCTGACAATCAGTATGTCATGCAGTGTTCTGCTCTAATCTCATAAGGTGTTCACACTATAGAGTCTGATACGACACCTGATGCTGTTGAGTTACTCTGTCAGAGCCGGGCGTCGGCCGGTGTTGTGCTCACTGGTGATCAGTTTAGCGGGAGTTAATTTCTGCTGGCTTGTGAATTGCTGCTGGGGTCACAGGTTGCTGAAGACCTATCACAGCTGCCTCTTCCCTTTAAAAGTTGCTGAAAACTGGTACCTCATGCCGATTATAGCTCCAGCTTTGCTCCAGCTATACCGGTCTTTGTGCATGGTGATCCAGTTGTTGGTGAACGGTTGTATGCTATTTTGTGTGCTGTGGAAATATCCTTGTTGTTTGTTTATTTCCTCCCTGTACTTTATTTCTCCCTGAGCATGTAATGTCTTTTCTCCTGTGTATGTTTGCAGTGAGTTTGAGCCTTGGTTTTCCCATGTCTGTCGGAATTTGTGGGATTCATTACTCCTGTCCCAGCCCTCCCCGGGGGTATTAGACCAGGTTTTCTCAGGCTTTAGGGCTACAGTGGAGGTCCAGACCTTGCCACCATCTGGCGTACCTCTGGAATAAGGGCCAGTTTAGGGTTGCTAGTTTGAGGGCCAGTCTAGGTTCCCCTACTCCTAGTTACCTTCTAATATCTTGTGATTACACACAATATCTGGACTTCATGACAGATGCACCTAGTCCTGCAGTGATAATCTCCTGCTGATAAAACACAATACTGATTGTATTGACACTACAGCACACAGCCTAATAAGTGATACATCACTGGAGTCAGGCTTAAATCCTTATACTCCATTCTTCTGTATGATAATACTGGCTCCTATAAGATATGTAGTAGTATATATATCACTTTTATTTTTTTTTTCTCTTGTATACATTGCTGAATTCATCCAGGGATTAACAGTCTCTGCTCCCCGATATATATAAAGAATATTAATATTATATAGTTAATATTGACACTGACATGTTGACTGTAATGCGCGTTGTCATTAAATTCTTCAATATCTTATGATGTTGGTTTAATTAATTGGCATTGCTAATTCACTGTAGAATTAAATTCTTTAATTCCTTTCATGTATAAAGCAGTGCCTCTATATTTTGGCTACGGCAATTCTTCATTATGTGATGTGATTCTTTCCTAGGTTACGCTTCGAGAATTAACTTGTCCCAAAAGATTGACTGCAGCTTCCTCTCTAATAAACCAATAGAGTTTAGAATGGAAATTTACGCTCCCCCCCCCCCCCCATCCGAGCCCCCGGAGTATCTTTTTTTTTTCATTTGACACGCGATCAGAGGCACCTACCTTCACATTGTCTGTTCTTTAAGTTTCTTTGGAAGCCGGTCTTACAGTGACAAAAAGCAGGTGTGCTCGTTTGATTACAGAAGGCATCGTCTCCGCAAGGATTTACGTCAGATTCGCAGGAGTATAAGCTCGGCTCTGAAGGAAATTAAAATTCAGCGTGAGCGCTCGCTCGAAATCAACAAATCAAATCAACACAAACGTTATTTTTGAAAGTCTTTAAATATATATTTTTTTTCAGCTCGGTCACAAAACCTGTGTGTAAACCCAAAAGCACGACAAAGGGAGATAAAACAAGATTTCTGTACTGCTGATATTAGAAAATAAAAATCTACAATGTAGCAGATAGATAAGAAAAAATGCAAATAAAAGGGAAAAAGTTTCAAAGACTCCACAATAATATCATACAAAAAAAAAGGAATTTAGACGCAGATATTGAAAGTCATGACACCAGCTGAAATCTATCAGTAATTATAAAGCAATCCTGCCACTTAGTGAAAAATAATATCAGCTGGTTTAACTGATGGCCTATGAAAAGGTGATGTTTATCAAGATGCCACACAAGAAACATCTCATGATGGGTAAAACCAGTGAGCTGTCTCCAGATCTTCACAACCTTATTGTTGATAAACATACTAATGGCATTGGTACAGAAGAATTTCTAAACTACTGAAGTGTCAAGTGAGCCCTGTTGGGGCCATAGTCCAAAAGTGGGAAGAACATAATTTAACCATAAACAAGCCATGCTTCCTATAAGATTTTATACAAAGTAATAAAAATTGTTATCACAAGAGATGTTCAAGAGCCTACGATCACCTGTGGAGAGCTACAGAAATACCTGGAATCAGCAGGTACAATTGTTTCACAGAAAACAATAAGTAATGCACTCAACCTTCATGGCCTGTATGCACACTCACCACGCAAGACTCCATTGGTAAACAAAAAGCAGGTTCGGGAGTATTTAAAGTTTACTCAACAACTGTCAGGGTCATCTCCCTGTTTTTGGAAACTAGTGGCAGCATTAGGACTGGCGCCTCTCATCTCCATCTGGAACCCTACATTTAAATGTTGTTTAATTTCCTTTGGTTCTGAAATAGTTAATGTCAGTTTTGCTGCTAGCAGCTCTCCAGCAGTTCAGGTCAGTTGCTGCTGCTCTGTAGACACACTCCCTTGTGATTAAATAGCTAGGTTTCCCAGCAAGCTTTGCTGATTATACAAAACCATTGTATTGTGGCTGCCTGGGTGGAAGGAGCTGCTGTGGGTTTGTCCTGAAGTTGGATCTTCTTCAGTTTGGTTGTTTGTCCTCCTTACCCTCTTGTCTTATTAGTGCAGCGGTGGGTTTAGTGAACCTCACCTGTCTCTCACTAGCCAGGGCATCTATGGGGTTTCCCAGTGTCTGAGGGTGCTGCTCGGCGACAGTTGCGGAGACCGTAAAGGGATTGGCTAGGAGAGTAGAGATAGCTACAGGTGAGGATAGGAGGTGTCCCATCTACCCTCTCACTAGCGCCAGGATCCACCATTGTAATTGTATTCCTGGTGTCCCCCGTTGTCTGTGGTGATATAGTGATGTGTTTTTTGTTCTGCGTCAGACTTCAGTTGATCTGACTGCACTCACCACTCTTGTAGTGTGACAACAACATTTAGACAAGCCTGTGAAATACCTGGAGAGTGTAGTCTGGTCTGATAAGACCAAAGTTAGACTGTTTGGAGGCCATAATACACACCATATATGGAGGTCAAAAGGCAAATTAACCCCAAAAAACACCCACATCAGGGTGTGGGTTTTTGTTTTCAGCATACCGCATTGGCAAATGTAATTTAATTGAAAGAAGCATCAAAAGGACAATGTACCGAGACATTATTGCTAAAAATTTGATGCCATCTACCAGGATAATGGAGATGAAACGAGGATGGACATTTCAGCATATACACATGGATCTGCCCAGGCCATTTTGCTATAAAACATATTTACAGATTTGCCTCCATTTTCAATATGGTAAGTTCCAATTAAAGTGGTTTACTTCCCATTACTTTAAAGAGGTTGTCCCCTACATTTACATTGATGACCTATCCTTAAGGATAGGTCATTAATGTCTGATGGCTAGAGTCCAACAACCCGCACCCCTGCCGATCATCTGTTCCGGTCCCGGTGGCCACAGCAGACAAACGGATATGCTCAGTTCCGGAGCTGCTCTGTCTTCTGATAGTGGTCGTGTCGCGGGCGGGGAGGAGGGTGCCAGCACTGCGCTCACCCCTCTGCTCGGGTCCGGCTGCTGCTGCTCAGTGGTGGCTCGAGCGGTGGGCCGGATCCCGGGGGTTCTCGAGCGGCGCTCCTCGCCCGTGAGTGAAAGGGGATTGGGTTTTTGGGATATAGTCTATTGTCTGTGACGCCACCCACGGTTGTGGTGATTTGTTAGCACCACCGCTGCTTGGTGTGGGGATCCCGGGAGTGATGGTGTGAAGCAGCAAGTTGTTGTGTTGCCCCTCCGTGGGTAGGGGTTGGTGATCCCGGGGCCCAGTGATGAGGTGGGAGGTGCAGGGCTTGGTGGGCGCAGGGACGCGGGGGCAGCGCTGTGCCTTGCGGCACTGTGGTACTCACTCAGCCTGAGACGATGACACAGTTCTCGGTAAAACACACGGCTGCAAAGACGGTTCCCACGGACGGCTGCACTTGCTTTCCCCAGTAGGTGACGGTGATGTCCCTCTGTCCTGCACCTATGTTGTTGATGGTTGCGATGGGTTCCCACCGGTAACCCGCTCCCCGGCTTCAAGCTGGACCGGAGGAGCTCTACTCTTTGCCCGCAGGCGCTGGCCCTCAGAAACTGGTGCCCTGGCGGTGGCGGTGTCTCTGCTTTAATGGTTAGGCTGTTGCCTTCAATCGGGACTTGGTTGTTGGGAGACAGACGTCCCCCTTCACTGACGGATTTGGCAAATTATGGCGACTCCTAGCCTTGCCGGGGTCCGAGAGGCCCCTGCCCTGGTGCTGACTGTTCTTTGTACACTGCTCCAGACCGCCGGGTCACCACCTGTCCGCGGTCCTTCCAGGAACCTCCGAGCAGTCACCCCTCCAGACAGTCACCGCCGTCTGCTGACCTTGCTGTCTCAGTCCGGGGCACACACCTGGACCAGCTTCAGGCTTTCTTACTGTCACTTTTACTCCTTTACTCCAGTTTTCTCCTTTGCTCCTCTACCACTTCACTTCCTTCTACTTTCACCTGACTACTTGTTTACTCCTTCACGTCCCTCACTGGACTCCTTCTCAAGCTCCCCCTGAGCTAATCTGCCTGGTTCTTCCCGCCTCCAGAGCTGTGAACTCCTCGGTGGGCGGAGCCAACCGCCTGGCCCACCCCCTGGTGTGAACATCAGCCTCTGGAGGAAGGCAACAAGGATTTTGGGTTGCCTAGGTGTTCCTAACTGGGGTGTAGGGTGTGGTGGTGTGATGACCTGTGACCCCTGGCTTGCCCAGGGCGTCACAGTCGCGGCCAGGAACTGCACATCTACCTCCCATTCTAATCAATAGGAGGTTGATGTGCAGTACCCGGTGACTACTATTAGAAGACGGAGCAGCGCCGGAACTGAACATTTCCGGCTGTCTGCTGCCGCCGCCGGGACCGAAGCCAGATCATCGGCAGGGGAGCGGGTTGTCGGACACCGACTAATCAGGACAGGCCATCAATGTAATAGTGGACAACCCCTTTAAGTTTACATATTTCTCCAGTTCTATGGATCTTTTCGCCAGTCTCCTCTCTGGAATGGAGAGGGTACAGGAGGTGAGCATTTTTTTTTTTCAATTTTAAATGGGGGAAAACATGGTGAATGAGAAGGGGTTGTCCAACCCCTTTAAAGGACCTATAAACATTCTATGTAGTCACTGGAACTTGGTGATCAATTTTGATAAGAATCTATTTGGTGCATATAATAGTCAATAGCTGACCACACAACAAAAATAAATAAATAAGTAAACAATATGATGTATTGCCAGAGGGGCTTGTTCCCTATTAAATTGTATGCATGCTTTGCCGATAGCTGGAAATAGCTGGTAGCATGGAAATTCCTCGCGGGTGCAATGAACGCTTGATGTAAAAATAGGCTTTATCTTTGTACATAGAGTCCTTAAATACATTTGTGATTCTTTCAAGACACGCACTTTCCAAATGTTGCAGAAACTCCTATGAAAAAGCAGCAACTTTGAACGTTTTGCAAATCTTAAGAATTTATTAAGAACATCAGACAGGGCTTTCCATAAAAAAGTCAGCGCTGGGCATTCTGCTGCGATGGGAAGAAAATATAAAGCGCTTCCTCGCGGCTGTAATTCGCTAAATACTCCGTCCGGACCATCGCTACAATATTTCCTGTTTTAAATGCAAACCTTTTAGTAAGAGGCAAAATGTCAGCGCAGGCGGTAGATCAGGCTGCAGACCGGCCGTATACATGTCACGGCGGTTGGGGCGCACGATGGAAAATTTTCATTGGAGTTAAAATGAAATATTCTCAGGACTGGGGATTTCTATCTCCACCATAAGTTGAGGTATATGTCCCTTGTAGCTAGAGAAAAATACACAAACATGACATGCAGAGTAATGATGCAGCTGCAGATCTGTCATCCTGGCGTATGGAAGAAAAACTACACCGGAGGTGGCGAAAAAATATGGAGCCATAATGCAATACAGAAAACAACGTATCCGAACATCTACGAATCTCCGGAAAGAAGGTCTACGTAGGTGAATACAGTTTGTGATGAAATTCTATGGTTGTGCACCTGCACCACCCCGTGCTCGGCAGTTGAGCCGCTCGGATCCAGACCTTCAGTGGGTGGCTCGAGGGTCTCCGGACCCGGGGGTCTCGCGGTCACTTCAACTGAAAGGGGGGTTGTGGTTTGGGGACGTAGATGTACGGCCGGAGCCATGTTAAGTTCGTAACGCCACCCACGGGATGTGGTAAAGGTGGACACCACCGCTGCAGATACAGGGCACCCGGGTGAGATGTTTGGCAGAAAGTTGTTAACCCCTGCGTGGGTAGGGATGGTGGCCCCAGGACCCGTTGAGGGTATGTTTGGCGGTGCAGGGATATGGGCGACCGGAGTGTGCTGTTGTACTCACTATTAGTAAACACACGAGTCTCTGATAAACCAAGGTGATGGTGGTTGGTGCTCGCAGCCGGCTGCAGTCTGGTCCTCCACCCGGCTGGTGGTCTCTGTCTTTCTCCCGCACCTGTGTTGGATGGTGGACTACCTGTGCTTGCAACTTCAGGAGTCCGCTCCCGGCTTGTTGTTGTGTCGCGGGCGGAGGAGGGGACGCCGCGCTCTCCCTCTGCTCGGGTCCGGCTGCCGCGGCTGCTGCGGCCTGCCGCTGCTCGGTGGCTCGAGCGGTGGGCCGGATCCCGGGGACTCGAGCGGCGCTCCTCGCCCGTGAGTGAAAGGGGATTGGGATTTGGGATAGTTTATTGTCCGTGACGCCACCCACGGTTGTGGTGATTTGTTAAAACCACCGCTGCTCTGTACGAGGAGCCCGGGAGTGATGGTATGGAGCAGCCAGTTGTTGATGTGCCCTCCGTGGGTAGGGGTTGTGGTGCTCCCGGGGCCCGGTGATGGGGTTGGGATGGTGGACAGGCGGGTATGGGGCCTGTGGAGGTGCAGGGGCGCAGGGACAGCGCTGTGCCGCACGGCACGGAGGTACTCACTCAGCCAGTAAACACGACACAGTTCTCGGTAAACAAACGGCTGGTTGGACGGGTCCCTCGGACGGTTCACGGTGCTGATGTTCCCTGCAGTTAGCGGTGACGGTCTCTTCCCTGCACCTATGAAAGTCTCTTTGGTAGCGATGGGTCCCCACCGGTTACCCGCTCCTCGGCTTCAAGCTGGGCTGAAGGAGCCCTACTTTGCCCGCAGGCGCTGGCCCTGGGAAACTGGTGCCCTGGCGGTGGCGGTGTCTCCCCTTCACGGTCGGGCTGTTGCCTTCAATCGGGACTTGGTTGTTAGGAGACAGACGTCCCCTTCACTGACGGATTTGGCAAATTATGGCGACTCCTAGCCTTGCCGGGATCCGAAAGGCCCCTGCCCTGGTGCTGACTGTTCTTCGTATACTGCTCCAGTACCGCCGGGTCACCACCCGTCCGCGGTCCTTCCAGCAACCTCCAAACAGTCCCACTGCAGACTATCACCCCCGTCTGCTGACCTTGCTGTCACAGTCCGGGGCACACACCCGGACCAACTTCAGGCTTTACTACTGTCACTTTTCTGGCACTTCAGCTTCTCTCCTTTGCTCCTCTACCACTTCACTGTTTACTCCTTCACTTCCCTAACTGTTCTCAAGCCCTGCCTGAGCTCAACTCCTCCACTCAACTGCCTGGTTCTTCCCGCCTCCAGGGCTGTGAACTCCTCGGTGGGCGGAGCCAACCGCCTGGTCCACCCCCTGGTGTGGACATCAGCCCCTGGAGGAAGGCAACAAGGATTTTGGTAGCTTGGGTGTTCCTGCAGGGAATGTGGGGTGCGTGTGGTGTTGTGACCTGTGACCCCTGGCTTGCCCAGGGCGTCACATTCCCCCTTAGCAAAACACAGACCGTCCTCGGGCTGCCCGTCCAACACCGGTTTTATTTTCCTTTTTGTTTTTCTGAAAAAGATAAAAAACGGTAACATATATACAATTTATGGCATCATCCCAAATCAGGAGGTTCAGTTCTTAAACGTTGCAAACGGTGTACGGTTACGGTTTCCGCTCTCTCCCACCCAAGCAACCTGGCCCTGATGCTGCCCCTAAAGCCCAGGCAGCACCCCTTGACCCCAGTCCAGCACAAGTTACCCGAGCGGGATCTGTCCTTCCCCTCCAGAGGGTAGCCACCGGTTCCTATGGTGGCTGGCCCCAGCCTGCTCTGCTGTGGGCCCTCCCTCCAACCTGCCTCTCCGGAGGCGGCAATTGTGGAAACGGTAACGGTGACACAACTTATTTACAAGCCACTAACGTTTGTGGTTGCCCTGCAAGTTCACGGGCTTGTCCATGAGCAGTTCCTCATGCAAACTTTTTAAACGGTCCCCACGGGGACAACGGTGCCGGCAACGGCCGGTTTCCAAATCACGGTTGAATCAGGTGAAGCTTCGGTTCTATTTACTTATCATTCTTTTCAAACAAACACTGATGGTCCCAACGGGGACGGTGCAACGGGACTCCGCTGCCTTTACTCATGCTCTTCTGCTGAGGCAGACCCATCCTCTGCCACCAGCATCTCAAACATGCACTGACATGCCTGCTGTGACAGGGATACCCGGTACCCATTTCCACCGGTACGCGGGGTATGAAAAACCACGGGGTCTCCTACATAGCGGGAACGCTCACTTGCCTCTTCAAACTCAGCAGCGGACCCGGGGCTGGGGCCGGAATCATCATCTCTTGTTCCTGCGCCAGGCGGCTTACCGCCAGCTGCCACAGCCTCCTGGCTTCCAGCATCCAGTACATCAGACCCCTCTGCAGCAGCACGGGGCAGCAGGTCAGACAAGTTTACACTGAGGTGCCCCAGGAGTAACAGCAAGGATGATGCATAGATCGAGACTAGGCCGGGCCCCTCAGCCGCAGCGGCCGGTCCTGGTAGGACATAGGGACGTGGGTCACCAGTCGGTTCTGCTACATCAATTCCCCCTCCGTACACCGGGGCAGTTGCAATCAGCATCTCTACCTCGTTGGTCCACTGCTCCATTATCCTGAAGACCTGATCCTGCTGACGTTGGTGGAATTGAATCACTCGAGCTTTCAGCCATACCACGGTCCCGGACTCGGGGTCTGGCACAATCACTGCCGGAGCCTCCAACACATTTTCATCAAGGGGGCTCGGCTCCGGGGGCTTCTGGGGAAGCAGTTCAGGGTTGCCCCAAACGTCTGCAGCCGGTCGGTCCGCTTGGGCGGACGGGCAGGGTACCGCTACCGATTGGATAGGTAGCGGGCCTAGTGGCGGGGCGGCAGCGACTAACGCAGCGAGCGGGGGAGGCAGCAGGGTGATCGGGCATAGGCCGGGCCCCTCAGCCGCGATGGCCGATCCCTCGGGAATACAGGGACGTGGGTCTCTTACCCGTTCCTCCAAATCTTCCTCCACCTCGCATCTGCGCATAGCAGCCACCACGTCCGCCATGTCGGCCTCCCACTCCTCCAGGAGGAGCTGCATCCGGGCCTGCATCCGATGACTCAGCGGGGTAGTCCGGTTCTCTATCCACGCCGCTGTGCCGGGCACGGGGATCTCGCTGCTGTTTGTTGGAGCGGACATCTCAGCAGTCGTGCTTTCCAGGAACTATTCGCGCCAAAGATGGCGACTTCTGAAATTTTTCAGCCGGATACCTCCGGCGGTCACAAGGCGCACCTCTACCCAACGGCAGAGCAGTAAGATCCTGTTCGTGACGCCAAGTTGTCGCGGGCGGAGGAGGGGACGCCGCGCTCTCCCTCTGCTCGGGTCCGGCTGCCGCGGCTGCTGCGGCCTGCCACTGCTCGGTGGTTCGAGCGATGGGCCGGATCCTGGGGACTCGAGCGGCGCTCCTCGCCCGTGAGTGAAAGGGGATTGGGATTTGGGATAGTTTATTGTCCGTGATGCCACCCACGGTTGTGGTGATTTGTTAACACCACCGCTGCTCTGTATGGGGAGCCCGGGAGTGATGGTATGGAGCAGCCAGTTGTTGATGTGCCCTCCGTGGGTAGGGGTTGTGGTGCTCCCGGGGCCCGGTGATGGGGTTGGGATGGTGGACAGGCGGGTATGGGGCCTGTGGAGGTGCAGGGGCGCAGGGACAGCGCTGTGCCGCACGGCACGGAGGTACTCACTCAGCCAGTAAACACGACACAGTTCTCGGTAAACAAACGGCTGGTTGGACGGGTCCCTCGGACGGTTCACGGTGCTGATGTTCCCTGCAGTTAGCGGTGACGGTCTTTTCCCTGCACCTATGAAAGTCTCTTTGGTAGCGATGGGTCCCCACCGGTTACCCGCTCCTCGGCTTCAAGCTGGGCTGAAGGAGCCCTACTTTGCCCGCAGGCGCTGGCCCTGGGAAACTGGTGCCCTGGCGGTGGCGGTGTCTCCCCTTCACGGTCGGGCTGTTGCCTTCAATCGGGACTTGGTTGTTAGGAGACAGACGACCCCTTCACTGATGGATTTGGCAAATTATGGCGACTCCTAGCCTTGCCGGGATCCGAAAGGCCCCTGCCCTGGTGCTGACTCTTCTTCGTATACTGCTCCAGTACCGCCGGGTCACCACCCGTCCGCGGTCCTTCCAGCAACCTCCAAACAGTCCCACTGCAGACTATCACCCCCGTCTGCTGACCTTGCACACACCCGGACCAACTTCAGGCTTTACTACTGTCACTTTTCTGTCACTTCAGCTTCTCTCCTTTGCTCCTCTACCCCTTCACTGTTTACTCCTTCACTTCCCTAACTGTTCTCAAGCCCTGCCTGAGCTCAACTCTTCCACTCAACTGCCTGGTTCTTCCCGCCTCCAGGGCTGTGAACTCCTCGGTGGGCGGAGCCAACTGCCTGGCCCACCCCCTGGTGTGGACATCAGCCCCTGGAGGAAGGCAACAAGGATTTTGGTAGCTTGGGTGTTCCTGCAGGGAATGTGGGGTGCGTGTGGTGTTGTGACCTGTGACCCCTGGCTTGCCCTGGGCGTCACAGTTGCCTAAGGAGCCCTTTGCCCGCAGACGCTGGCCCGTGGGATCTCTGATCCGTGGCGGTGGCCGCTTATCCCCCTCGTTGGGCTGTTGCCTTCAGTCAGGACTTTGGGTGAGACAGGACCTCTAGTCCTGGCCGCAATCAGTTAATTAGCTAGCCCCCAGTAGCTTCTGGACCTAGCTTCAGGGTCTGAGTACCCCCTTTGTGCTCCGGTTTCCGAGTTGGTTCCCCGGGTCAATACCGGCAGGCTACAACCCTGTCCCGGTCCACCTCGGTTCCACCGAGCCGCCTTCCCGGCTCCTGCAGACGGAGACCACCATCTGCCTTCTAGCCAAAGGTACCAGGGCTCCTACCCTGGCACCTGCTCAAATTGGTTTCTCCTCTGCTGGAGCTGCACACAACTCCAGCCCACACACCTCTCCAACTTGAACTCTCAACCTTATCTGGCTACATTCCCGCCCCAGGTTCCCTGAACTCCTCGGTGGGCGTTTTCCAACCGCCTGGTTCCACCCCCTGGTGTGTCCATCAAGCCCTGAGGGGGGGACTAGAGTTTAAATGTTTGGCTGTATGTTACCTATGAGGGACAGGTGTAATGCGGGGCCCTATCTGTGACTACCTGGCCCGGCCAGGGCGTCACACTCCTCCTTGGTTAAACACAGACCGTCCGAGGGCTGTCCGACCACAACCGGTTTATTTTGCTTTTTGAACTGTAAAAGATAAAACACATGTACAATTATACTAACATATTTACATTCATGAAGGCTTTTTTTCATCCCTATGACGGGAGGCAGTTTGCTTAAATATTACATAATAAAAACATTTTTATTATCCGGGAATGGGACGGGACCGGATCCTTTTTCACTTTTGCCCACCCAAGCAAACCTAGCCCTGATGCTGCCTCTAAAAACCAGGTCAGCACCCCTTTTCTCCAGTCCAGGAAAAGGGTTTGGGTCCGGGTGTTGCCCACACGGGCCGGGTAATAAGTTCCTTACCCGGCAGTCTCTCTCAGAGGCCCCACATCCAGGGGACCCCTAACCCGGAGGTTGGTCACCGGTTTCCATGGTGACGGGACCTTGGCCTACTCTGCCGCAAGCCCTTCCTCCAACCAGCCTCTCCGGAGACTGCAGGATGGTGAAAAGGTGGTCCAGGGCTATTTACAAGGCCCAAACGTTTTTAAGTTGGCCTGCAAGTTCTCAGCCATGTCATTATTTAACTTTAAAACATCGGAAACATCAACAAGGTCCCAACGGGGACGGGCAGAAAGCCGGGAACCGCTACCACTTCAGTGATCTTCTTCAGGTGTGACGGGGCTGGGTGGCTCCATCAGCCGCTAGGTGACGGGCTTTCCGAACAAAGTGCAGGACACCCCCGGGCTGTAGACTTCCCGGGGGGCCGGGTGTTGTGTTGCAGGGGCACCGTTTCTTCCTGAGGCCGTGCCGTCCGGGGCTCTGCCTCTGAGTCGATCAGCGATATCGGGAGGGTCTGCGTTGCTTCATCGTGACGGGGTGCCGCTGATGGAGTTGGCTTCTCATGAGCCCACACAACCGCTATCATTCTCTGCATCTCCTTATTCCAACCCAGCGCCTGCTGCATCAATTCAACCCGTACCTGGATACAGAGCCGCGCCAACTTCCGTTATAACCAGGCAGCCGTCCCCGGCGGCAAACGATTCCATTCCGGCTCCTCCGCTCCTTCGGCCGGACCGGGACCTGCCGCTGCCTCCTCACCTGCCTCATCCATGGGTACCACCCCCGTCGCAGCCGGGCGGACTGCCGGAGCCGACATCCTTCCTGTGGCAGGCGGGTCACCGCTAGCTGCTACACGGGGAGTCACCACCGGAGTCTCGGGGTCCACCGCTCCTGCAGTCGAAGCGGGAGCAGCAGCTGCTTCGCCGGCTGCTTCTCCCGCGGCGCCGCCGCTCCAGCGGTCGGCGCGGGCCCGACATTGGGTTTGAGGGCAGAAATCCTCCATCTGCTCCCCCAGGGTCTTTTCGTGGCACTTCTCTCGCCAGCCGGTAAGTTTCGTTTTGCGACTTCCGGCTTTTCTTTGCGGCCTTGTTTGCAGGGGGCGGGGCTTCAGCTTTGCGCTCTTTCTCGGGGATGGAGACCTTGGGCGGGAACTTTCGCGCCAACAAGATGGCAACAAGATGGCAGATTCTGAAAATTTTTGCAACGGATCATCGCTGACTTCACTACAAGGCGCACTTCCACAAGGTAAGTGGATGGGTAAGTATCCTGATCGTGACAACAGAAATTGAGGTGTACCGCCCCGTGCTCGGCAGCCGAGCCGGTCGGATACGGACCTTTAGTGGGTGGCTCGAGGGTTTCCGGACCCGGGGGTCTCGCGGTCACTTCAACTGAAAGGGGGGTTGTGGTTTGGGGATGTAGATGTGATGACGGAGCCGTGTTAAGTTCGTGACACAACCCACGAGATGTGGTGAAGGTGGACACCACCGCTGCAGTTCTGGGGCACCCGGGGGAGATGTTTGGCAGCAAGTTGTTAACTCCTCCGTGGGCAGGGATGGTGGCCCAGGGACCCGTTGGGGGTATTTGGCGGTGCAGGGAGATGGGCGACCGGAGGGTGCTGTTGTACTCACTATTAGTAAACACACGAGTCTCTGGTAAACCAGGGTGATGGTGGTCGGTGCCCGCAGCCGGCTGCAGTCTGCTCCCCCGCCCGGCTGGTGGTCTCTGTCTTTTTCCCGCACCTGTGTTGGATGGTGGACTACCTGTGCTTGCAACTTCAGGAGTCTGCTCCCGGCTTGTTGTTGCCTAAGGAGCCCTTTGCCCGCAGATGCTGGACCGTGGGATCTCTGAGCCGTGGCAGTGGCCGCTTATCCCCCTCGTTGGGCTGTTGCCTTCAGTCGGGACTTTTTGTGGGACAGGACCTCTAGTCCTGGCCGCAATCATTTAATTAGCTAGCCCCCAGTAGCTTCTGGACCTAGCTTCAGGGTCTGAGTACCCCCCTTTGTGCTCCGGTTTCCGAGTCGGTTCCCCGGGTCAGTACCGGCGGGCTACAACCCTGCCTCGGTTCCACCGAGCCGTCTTCCCGGCTCCTGCAGACGGAGACCGCTGTCTGCCTCCTAGCCAAAGGTACCAGGGCTCCTACACTGGCACCTGCTCAAATATGTTTGTCCTCTGGTGGAGCTGCACACAGCTCCAGCCCACACACCTCTCCAACTTGAACTCTCAATCGTATCTGGCTACTTTCCTGCCCCAGGCTCTCTGAACTCCTCGGTGGGCGTCTTCCAACCGCCTGGTTCCGCCCCCTGGTGTGTCCATCAAGCCCTGAGGGGGGGACTATGGTTTAAATGTTTGGCTGTGTGTTACCTATGAGGGACAGGTGTAATGCGGAGCCCTATCTGTGACTACCTGGCCTGGTCAGGGCGTCACATACCGATTGTTGCAGCCGCTGTCCGGGTGGTGGGTCTCAGATGATCTTGGAGGTGAAGACACTGGGGGTGGAGGTCCTGGGCTGGTGCAGTTACACATAGCAGTTGTGAGACTGGTTGGATGTTCTGCCAAATTCTCTGAAACATCTTTGGAGACGGCTTATGGTAGAGAAATTAACATTCAATTCATGGACAACAGCTCTGGTGGACATTCCTGCAGTCAGCATGCTGATTGCACGCTCCCTCAAATCTTGTGACATCTGTGGCATTGTGCTGTGTGATAAAACTGCACATTTTAGAGTGGCCTTTTATTTTGAGCAGACTAGGGCACACCGGTGCAAAAATCATGCTGGCCAGCCTAAGGCACACTTGTGCAATAATTATGCTGGCCAGCCTAAGGTACACCTGTGTCATAATTATGTTGGCCTGCCTAAAGCGCACCTGTGCAATAATCATGCTGGCTAGCCTAAGGCACACCTGTGCAATAATCATGCTGTCATTATAACTTTGGGTGGTCACCATGACGACCCCGGGTTACTGAGCTACAGATTGCCTCACACACCATGCTGTATGCATGCTGTGTGAGGCGAAGTGCTGCGCTATAACACACTGCATTGCCGGGGATTATAGAAACCCTGAAAAAAATGCAGAAACAATTGACATGCCGCATCTATTTTCAGGAAAAAAATTTGCAAGGCGAAAAGAAGCAGCGTGTGCACAGCAAGTCAGGATTCTAATAGACTTTGCTGGGATGCATTTTTCCTTGCTTTTACTGATTAAAATCTGCAAGGAAAAACACATGAAAAAATGAGAAAGAAATGTGCACATAGCCTTACAGCCACGTGAATACTCGGTAAGTATAATGAGACTGTTCTAATGCCCTCATCTCTTCTACCACCATTTTAAAGCACCTGATTCCAGGTCCTCATAGACTTATATGGGGATTAGCATGTGGCCAAATATCCAGAATTATTTCCAGGCCTTTACCATTTTTTTTTTTTTAAATACAGTTGGACCCACCAATCCCGGGTATCTGGGGGTCCAGCCATCAGAATGCTTTGTGTGAATGTTATAGGAGATGTAGGAGATGTCCGTATATAATGCATAAGACATGCATAGAGACCAACGGGCGTCTGATGCACCAGAAAAACACCACAAACAAAGAATGGGGGGAAACCGGGGTCACAATACAATGGAGGTCCCTGCCGCTAGGAAGAGGGGTGAGGGGACACCTCCTGAACTTACCTCAAGCTGACTCATGAGCTCCCTAGCTCCCCTATAAAGGTTATTTCAATCTGTCGGCGAGCAGGACACCTTGGACCCTCAGCTAGCCCTAAACTTACCCTGTCTACTGAGTAAGCCGACAAGTACACTAGACTCACCACTACACTAATAAACACAGAGGTAAAGGAAAGACAGATGGGGGAATAAACAGAAGGATACAAAACACCAAACCACACCGTAACAGACGGACTCAAAAGTAGCAAGTGGATAGGCACAGGAGAAAACCTCAGCAGATCCTTCCACCAAGGTGGCCAAAGTAGAAATTAATTGTAACAGCAGCAAGGTCTGCTGGTAAAGCTCTAGTATTAAACCTAAATGGGCGTGGACCCAAAGCAGCTACAGCTGACCTGCCCTGCTCAGAGCTGCTGGCAACAAAACTAAAATTAACTCATGAGACGCCAAAGGAAAGAAAACGTCGTTAAAAGGAGGAGTCAAGATGGAGATAGGAGGCTCCAGTCCTAAGGCGACCATTACAGTGAATATTTGTTTACGCATATGATTACTTTCTAGACTAATCTTTCTTTTTTATCTTTTTTTAGCACAACAAAAAGTCTGATATAAAGCCGGTGGATATAATGTAATGAGTTTATGTTAACGTTACCCTTTTTAAAGTTCACCTCTTCCGCAGCGCATTAAATGCTTAACAAAAGGCTGGAGTAATACGCATCTTTTTATGATGTTTTGCATCGAAAATTTCTGTGAACTTATGTTTGTAAAGGGCAGAATTGTACATAAATGTATCACACGTTAGAACCTCGGCTAAGTCTCTTGTTGACGTTATGGATTTTGCTCCGGTTTTGATGTAAATCCTCCTCATTGCCCGGTGACATCGCATTCACTCCACTGTCTAAAACCGCACTGACGGGTTTGCCATCTGCAATGATTGTGTTGTGTTGGTGAAGCTGCCTGTAGACGGCAGAATTAGATTGTAAGCTCCACTGGAGCCGGATCCTATTCCCAGTACAAAGACACGTGTCAGTAATCTATGAATAACACATGACAAGAGTCTGCAAACTGCATCTATGCAATTGTTTTACTATGTAGATGACTACAGAAGGGCATAACTAATGAATCTGCAGTGTTCCACTACTGCAGGTACGGGCTTATATCTCTAGAAAGTATTCACTCCCTAGATCTCATGTATGGATGGATTATGGCGCTAATTAAAGTATCCGCAAATATGCCGAAATTTGATTTGGACAGGTTCACTCAATTCAGGGGTTTCACTTTGCACTGAATGAATACAAATATACAATGCAAGTAAACTTGATCAGAAAGGGAATAAAAAACAACAAAAACGTATACTTTCATGACTCCGGAGGCAGTAAATGGAGAAAAATAAATATATATATATATATATATATATATATATATATATATATATATATATATAAAAAGTCTAGTGGGTGGGTGGCGGATGGTGGGGAAGGAACAAGGCGGGCCAATGAGGGTGACTAACATTTTTTTTTACTTATTTCATTCCTCTTTAATCAAGAAAAATGGATTTGTCCAAAGTGAGTCACCCCAAAAATTCAGTTAAAACCAATTTTATTTTTTGAAAAATTTGATGCAGATTGCAATAGTTTTTCCTCAAATCGATAATCTCTACTGCTAGTAAATTTACATAACATGTGGCATGCTCCATCGAAAAGTATCTTTGGTGGAGCAGCGTCATTGTAAACTGTGGCATGTCCAATTTTTGCCAAGTTGAAATTATGGTACAATCTTATTGTGAATTGTTAAAGCTCAACCTTATTTTTAAATTTTGGGTGTTTCTAAGAAATAATAAAATAGTATAGATTTTTATTTTAAATGTATTGTTTCAATTTAGATATTTTTTAATCCTCCATAAATATTAGAAAAAAATAAAGAAAACTATGTGTAATATTAGGCTCTGTCTCTAACTTTTCCCTTTGTCTCTAACTTTTCCCTCTGCATCTAGCTCCTCCCTCTGAATCTAGCTCCTTCCTCTGCCTCTTGCTCCTCCCTCTGTATCTAGCTCCTCCCTCTGCATCTAGCTCCTCCCTCTGCCTCTAGCTCCTTCCTCTGCCTCTAGCTCCTTCCTCTGCATCTAGCTCCTTCCTCTGCATCTAGCCCCTCCCTCTGCATCTAGCTCCTTCCTGCCTTTACCTTTTCCATCTAGCTTGTATCTCTGCCTCTAACTACTCCCTCTGTATCAAGCTTTTCCCTCTGCCTCTAGCTCCTTCCTCTGCCTCTAGCTCCTCCTTCTGCCTCTGGCTCCTCCCTCTGCCTCTAGCTCCTCCCTCTGCCTCTAGCTCCTCCCTCTGCCTCTAGCTTTTCTCTCTATATCTAGCTTTTCCCTCAGCCTCTAGCTTTTACATATGCATCTAGCTCCTCCCTTTGCCTGTAGCTTTTCTCTCTGCATCTAGTTCCTCCCTCTGCCTTTACCTTTTCCATCTAGCTTTTATCTCTGCCTCTAACTCCTCCCTCTGTATCAAGCTTTTTCCTCTGCCTCTATCTCCTCCTTCTGCCTCTAGCTCCTCCTTCTGCCTCTGGCTCCTCCCTCTGCCTCTAGCTCCTCCCTCTGCCTCTAGCTCCTCCCTCTGCCTCTAGCTTTTCTCTCTATATCTAGCTCCTCCCTCAGCCTCTAGCTCCTCCCTCTGCCTCTAGCTCCTCCCTCTGCCTCTAGCTTTTCTCTCTATATGTAGCTCCTCCCTCAGCCTCTAGCTTTTACATATGCATCTAGCTCCTCCCTTTGCCTGTAGCTTTTCTCTCTGCATATAGCTCCTCCCTCTGCCCCTAATTTTTCCCTCTGCATCTAGCTCCTCCCTCTGCCTCAAGCTCCTCCTTCTGCACCTAGCTCCTCCTTCCTCCCCTCTATCATAGAATCTCATCAGCACCAGCTGCCATCTCCTATCTCAGTAATGGGAAAGTCTTCACTGAACATAGATTTGACCTCAGAATTGAGAATTTTGATAATAACCGATCAATTCTGGCAGAGAAAGAAGAAAATCTGTCTGATAAGATATATTACAAAGTTGTTTTTTTTTCTTGTGTATAACTGATTTATTAAATCAAAATTAAAACGACAGTTACTCTTTAAAGTAGCAGCAGAAGTGTTTGTAATGATTTTTCACTAGGTGATAGTAAAAATGATATATTAAGTGAGCATGTTGTTAGAATGGCATAAATGTCTTAACATTCTGCCTTTTCTTTGTATTTCAGGTTTATACTGATTTAGCAAAAGTCTCATTGCCTGAGTGTGAGCTGAAAAGCAATATATTTCAATTTAATTGAGATTGGCTGGGCATGGAATGAACGCCCTCTTTGCTTTCACTCGTTAATTGCATTATTCCGCGTCTCACTAGCTCCGTGCCCTCTTGGCATGCATTTTAAATAGTTGGTTTATATTATTTAGAAAGAAAAAGTATACATCTGAAGGAATCTGGTGGGGACTGGAGAAACACAAACACCAGGGCATGTATGAGAAGCGGTGGGGATTGTATTTAGTTTGTTTGAATCAATAGCCAAAATTTTTTGCTAAAATTTTGTAATAGGTTCCTGGTTATCAAACTTTAGGCTGCCCGAGTCTCCATCAATTATCAACGCACAGGAATTATCTATATCTATCGTTATCTATATTTAGCACTAACAATGTAATCTTGGAGTTTCCATATCACTATCTATATTAAAAATACAGAAATCTTCCATTTTTCACACTGGATATTTACCTTAAAACTAAATTCACACTTTCTGTAATGTACAGACGATTTTCTAGCAGTCTTATCACCATCACATATAGTATTCAATAACAAGTAACACCTCTGTATACAGTATATAACACAAGATCCACCATTCACAATAGGTGATGTCACAGCTCACCTCCTCCTCCTGTACAATGACTGATAACAGCTCTATAGTCAGTATATAACACAAGATCCACCATTCACAATAGGTGATTTCACAGCTCACCTCCTCCTGTACAATGACTGATAACAGCTCTATAGTCAGTATATAACACAAGATCCACCATTCACAATAGGTGATATCACAGCTCACCTCCTCCTACTCCTGTACAATAACAAAACACCTCTATATATAGTAAATAATGACGGACCCACCATTCACAATAGGTAATATCACAGCTCACCTCTTCCTCTTTTAAAATGACTGATAACACCTCTATATACAGTAGATAACACAGGATCCACCATACACAATAGGTGATGTCACAGCTCACCTCCTCCTCTAAAATTACTGATAACTCCACTATGTACAGCAGATAACACAGGATCCACCATTCACAATAGGTGATATCACAGCTCACCTCCTTCTGTACAATGACTGATAACACCTCTATATACAGTAGATTACACCATATCCACCATTCACAATACGCAATTTCACAGCTCACCTCCTCCACCTCCTGTACAATTACTTATAACACCTCTATATACAGTAGATAACACAGGAACCACTATTCGTTATAGGTGATGTCACAGCTCACCTCCTCATACTCCTGAACAATGACATAACATTTCTATATATAGTAGATAATGCAGGACCCTCCTTCTCCTTCTGTACAATGACTGATAACACCCATATATACTGTAGATAACAGAGGATCCACCATTCACAATAGGTGATATCACAGCTCACCTCCTCCTCCTTTACAATGACTGATGACACCACTATATATAGTAGATAATACAGGACCGATCATTCACACTGGGTGATTTTCTGATGATACATTCCCTTTAAAATCAAATCATAATATAATAGAATACATTCATTATTATTTTTTTTTTGGGGGGAAGGGCAAAAATAAAGAAACAACAACCGAAAGGTAGCAACTGGTCATTGTTCTATGCGCAGCTGATAATCATTCCTATTTATGCTTAATAAACAACGAGAAGAGAACAAATCGGAGCACTTTCCCTTCCAGCGCGGCTTTTCTAATAGTATAGTGGCCGCACCTGCTTTGCATCCTCGCTCATCGCTGCCGTCTCCGCAGTCATCGAACTGGTCGCACTGCAGGTCGGACGCCACGCACTTCTTGTTATTGCAGGTAAATTCATCCTTCTTGCACGGTTTCACTTTCTGCCTTGTTCCTACCAACATTTTACATAAACAAAATAAATCACCATTAGCGCTCACCCCTCATTAGCATGCAGCCGTCACCCGGAGCCGCTGACCAAGAAGCAGGAAGGTTCCTCATGCGTTTCAAATATAATTGTTTCGGCACCTAATTTATAGCGCACATAAACTTTCAATTAAGACTTCAATTAAGGTCAATTATGGTTTTTTTTTTCCGAAGGTTCCTCTCAAATTACATTAATTTAGTCCCTGAGCCCCGTAGAGTAAATTCCACGTACCACAGTGCCCCTCGTCGGAGTTATCTCCGCACTCATCCAGGTCGTTGCAGAGCTGCTCCGTCCTCAGGCACATGCGGTTATTATGACATCGGAAAGGCCTCGTCAACGGGCAAGGAAATTTGGCTTAGAAACAAAAATGGCACAAAATCAATATTACAAAAAGTTTTTTTGCTTAAAAAATTAGGACAATCTAATACCAGAAAATTACTTTTACTGATAAGTAATAGCTGGGGGAGGGGGTCCCTCATAAATCACAAGAACAGGGCTATAAATGCCCCATATATATGGAGCGGTGGCCAGTATCCGCCTTATTTTGGCCATAAAGGACCAATAGAATTTTTCTCATTTTTGAGTTGTTGCATTGCATGAGCCATAACGGTCTTAAGGCTGCTTTACACGCAGCGATATCGCTGGTGAAAGCACCCGCCCCCGTCAGTTGTGCGTCACGGGCAAATCGCTGCCCATGGCGCACAACATCACTAGGATCCGTCACATGTACTTACCTGCCTAGCGACGTCGCTGTGGCCGGCGAATCGCCTCCTTTCTAAGGGGGCGGTTTGTTCAGCGTCACTAAGCGGCCACCCAATAGAAGCGGAGGGGCGGAGATGAGCGGGCCGAACATCCCGCCCACCTCCTTCCTTCCGCATTGCGGGCGGCCGCAGGTACGATGTTGTTCCTCGTTCCTGCGGTGTCCCACATAGCGATGTATGCTACCGCTGGGACGACGAACAACCTGCGTCCTGCAACAGCAACGATATTTGGGATAAGAACGACGCGTCAATGATCAACAATTAGGTGAGTAATTTTTGATTGTTAGTGGTTTCTCGTACGTGTCACACGCAACAATGTCGCTAACGATGCCGGATGTGCGTCACGAATTCCGTGACCCCAACAACATCTCGTTAGCGATGTCGTTGCGTGTAAAGCCCCCTTTACTTTTAAAACTAATTTATTTCTTCTATTTTTGCAGGGGGAGTAATTTATTAGGTATCATTTTTCAGTAAATATAGTAGAGATTAATCTATATGAAATGTTATGAATTTTGCAGTAAATGGAAAAGGTAAAAATTGGAAATTCTGCCATTTTTTTATTTTTCATTTTTATGGAGTTAATTTTTAAAATCTAAAAAGGTCAGCATTTTGGGGGATGAAATTAAAGGGGCTTTCCGAAAATCACAGATTATTCCCTATCAATGGCATGAGATAACTTGCTGATCACTGGAGCTCCAACCATTGGGACCACCCAGTGTTCCAGACAACAGGGCTCCAGGAACTTGAGAAAGGGATTCTATAGAGCACCATCTTGAATAATGGGAGATGAACATGCTCAGTCTCTGCTTGTCACGGGTGACAGTCATGTGGTTTCTGGCGATAGAAGGTCACAACGTTTGGCTGCGCAGAATGCTCCCTGATTTTCCATTGTTCCTGCTGTCAGTATTCATTAGTATAGGTAGCTCTCCTGCTGGATTTATCTCTCTCCTTTTGGACCCAGCAGGAGTTCAACTTCCACCCAACTCCTGATCATCAGTAGTCTCTTGGTGGATATATACCCCTTCCTTCTTTTGAACTGGTGCTGGTGATATTTTCAGTTCCTTCAAACCTAGGTTGCAAACAGGTGGTTTGTACTCCTCTGTGGTATCATTGTTAACTTCTACTAGTCATCTAATGATAAGTAGTTTATGCTTTTCCCCCTGTGTGTCCTCCTTGTGTCTTCTTCTGGAGTTGAGTAAAATCTCATCCCATCCGTTCTCTATTTAGGGCCCAGCACTGGGGAAACCTAGGGTCAGGTATCTGGCTCAGCGCATAGGTGTGGAACCTATCTAGGGTGGTGAGGGACCCCAGAAACCAGCAATAGAGATCCCTAGGGTCAGGTATCCGGCTCAGCGCATAGGTGTGGAACCTACCTAGGGTGGTGAAGGACCCCAGAAACCAGCACTAGAGACACTTAGGGTCAGGTATCCGGCTCAGCGCATAGGTATGGAACCTACCTAGGGTGGTGAGGGACCCCAGAAACCAGCAATAGAGATACCTAGGGTCAGGTATCCGGCTCAGCGCATAGGTGTGGAACCTACCTAGGGTGGTGAGGGACCCCAGAAACCAGCACTAGAGACACCTATGATCAGGTATCCGGCTCAGCACATAGTTGTGGAATCTACCTAGCCTAGGGTGGTGAGGGACCCCAGAAACCAGCATTAGAGACAGCTAGGGTCAGGTATCCGGCTCAGCGCATAGGTGTGGAACCTACCTAGGGTGGTGAGGGACCCCAGGGACCAGTACTAAGGATACCTAGGGTCAGGTATCTGGCTCGGCGCATAGGTGTGGAACCTACCTAGGGTGGTGATGGACCCCAGGGAGCAGCGATAGGTTCGGTCAGGGATCACCATCTTGCCTTTCCCTAGACATAGGGACTCTCTTCCCTTCCCTTTTGCTTGGTACTTCCCTGTACCTAGCATGACAATACTGCATTCATTGCCAACCAAACAGCCAGAGAATGCTGCATACAGCGCTCCGCTCTTTTCGCACTACCACTCCACTCAAGACTGAGTTCTCAGGTTCCATAGCCTCGTTTTTGTGTTGACTGAGGGTCCCATTGGTGAGAACCCCAGTGATCAGCATATTATGTCCCCTATCCTATAAATAAAGCATAATTTGGAAATTTAGGAATACTCCTTTGTGGTGAAACTGGGGAATTTTGGG
The DNA here is from genome assembly GCF_048569485.1 of Anomaloglossus baeobatrachus. NCBI lineage: Eukaryota > Metazoa > Chordata > Amphibia > Anura > Aromobatidae > Anomaloglossus > Anomaloglossus baeobatrachus. The sequence continues at coordinate 26,049,991 of NC_134359.1, forward strand.
CATATGTTCTTAAAATTCTGCATTGTGCTGTTTTTCTGTTTTTCCTGCCAAAAATTACTACAAAAAGTATCGCCTGCCTTATCTCAGCCAATAAGGTCTTTCCCCCACAAAGTCTGACACTGTCAGCACTGATTGAACCTGTATTACAATGTATTTACACAACCATAGTTTGTGATTAGACTGATCGCAGGCTTCTTAGTTCCCGAGGAAAGTAAGTATCTTACCACACATTTCGGGCACTTCATCGGAGTTGTCTCCGCAATCATCTTCCCCATCACACAGCCATATCCGCAGCTTACACAGGGTGTTATTGCACAGGAACTCATCGGCTCTGCATATATTTTCTCCTTAAAAAGAGATGACAGTGATTAATTCTAGCATAAATATGGAATAATGAGACATGGTCGCACGCTCCAATGATCATGCTCTACTAGAGAAGAAATGTATAAATCATATGTAGAAGGTCTATTGTTACAAATCATCATAATTAGCTTTATGATACATCGACACAATTAGGTTGTGTGTACCTGCGGCTGCTATTTCGGGACACTTGGCAAGTATGAGCGTCCCATCTACCCAACTGTAAGGCCAGGTTCAGACATGGGTAATAGGGATGCAATTCTGCACCTGTATTATGGATGGAAATCCTGGCCTGACCCAAACTGACCATCTATCTGGAATACAGTATATGAATCTACAGGGACTGGCCCAATATTTCAAAAATAGTCCTAACACAATTTGTGGTGTTACGGGTGGCCAACGTGGGTGAAGTTTACACAAACCATGTCCACAAATGGGCATTTCTAGACTGGGGGTGTAAGTAAACACAAAGCCAATGATAGACAACCTCCTTAGAGGACAGTTACACTTCTCCGTCATTTGTTTGCTGTCAGTGATTTGTCCACTTCAACTGAACTTCAGAATTTTCAGACCAATGTCTGAACTAGAAGAGACGCAATTAAAGTGGTTGTCTAGGATTAGGGAACGGACCTGCCATGAGGATAAGGAAATAGCTCAGATTTGCCCAAATTCAGCTGGGATATTTGATTTGCATCAAACTGCCGGTAAGATACATTTATTATGATCTGACGTCGCTACAGAACATGATAGAGGGAAGTAAAAGGGTTAAAAAAAACAATGTCAGGCTACCACTAGGTGGTGCTGACACTCAGGTAGGAAAACTATACCTGAGTGTAATACTACGGAGGTCGCCAAACTAAACGTAAGAGTAGTCAATCAGAAAAGGGTCAATGCCAGGATGTCACGTCTGAGCCAAGGAGGAAAACTAGCCACAGTCAAGAACAGAGCCGAGGTCAGATGCCGGGAGACAAACTTCACAGGAGAAACACTGGTGAGGGCAGAAGAACTGGGGAACACAGAGGTAAGACTGGGCAGGAGAGATAGAGGCCGGAACAAGAAGGAAAAGCGGAGGTCAGGCAGGGCTGGAGGGACGGAGGTCAGGTAGGGTAGGTGGGACATACTGTAGGTCAGACAGAACAGGAGAGACAGAGGTCGGGACAATGGTACCAGGTAGTAGGGAAACCGAGCAGAGCACACTCACAGGAGTAGCATGACGCCAAGCCGGAAATATCACTGGCGGCGTCCTGGAAGCAGCAGAGCCCAGATATGGCAGCGTGATCCCCAGAACGAGGTCACGCAATACAGGCCCCTCCCCTGAGACCCAATTCCCGGAACCGATACCTGCACTGGATCTGCTGCGCAGAGCCATGCAGGATTCATGACAACCACATTATACTCAACTGTACGGTCAACAAATACCGGTAAAAGGCCATGAAGCAGTTAGAGAAATGTAGAGACTTGTGGCAATCTATTGAACTGCAAATAATCTACCCATATCTAAGCAAATCCAGAAAACAAGACGTGTTTGGGGTTCTTGAGAGTCTTAAGTTGAGAAATAGAGATGCAAAAGATCAAGAGCCTCAATTATCCAAACTGTCTGAAAGAAAAACTGTTTGTTGCCCTTAGTATATCCCATAATCATATTTTTAAATATTTTATGACATCTTATCATAGACGACAGTGACGATCTGACACTTGGATACAATGTAAAGTAATCAGTGTCCAGCTTGTATAGCAATGTAAATTTGGTGCCCTCTAAATAACTCACACAGTCACTGATGTCTAAACTGTTGGCAACAAAAGTGAGTACACCCCTAAGTGAAAATGGTCAAATTGTACTCGATTAGCCATTTGTGCTCCCCGATGTCATGGGAATCATTAGTGTTACAAGGTCTCAGGTGTGTTAGATTTGGTGTTATTGCTCACACACGCTCTCATACTGGAAGTTCATCATGGCTCCTCAAGGCAAAGAATTCTCTGAGGATCTGAAAAAAGAAATGGATGTTGTACATAAAGTTGGCCGAGGCTATAAGAAGATTGTCAACACCCTGAACCTAAGCTGCAGCATGGTGGCCAAGACCATACAGCGGTATAACAAGACAGAATCCATGCAGAACAGGCCTCACCATGGTCGACCAATGAAGTTGAGTGCACGTGCTTAGCGTCATATGCAGAGGTCGTCTTTTCAGAATAGACCTATGAGTGCTGCCAGCATTGCTGCAGAGGTTACAGGGGTGGGGGTCCGCCTGTCAGTGCTGAGACCATACAACGCACACTGCAGAAGATACAGGGGTGGGGGGGGTCCGCCTGTCAGTGCTCAGACCATACACCGCACACTGCAGAGGATAAAGGGGTGGGGGTCCGCCTGTCAGTGCTCAGACCATACACCGCACACTGCAGAAGATACAGGGGCGGGGGGTCCGTCTGTCAGTGCTCGCATGATACGCTGCACACTGCAGATGTTACAGAGTCAGGGGTTATGGCGGTCAGTGCTCAGACCATACATCGTATGTTGCATCACATTGTTCTGTATGGCTGTCGTCAAAGAAGGAAATCTTTTCTTAAGATGATATACAAGAAAGCCAACAAACATTTTCCTGAATACAAGCAGACTAAGGCTGTGGATTACTAGAACCATATCTGTGATCTGATGAGATCAAGAGAAATTTATTTGATTCAGATGGTGTCAGGTGTATTTGGAGGCAACCAGGTGAGGAGTACAAAGACAAATGTGTCCTGCCTACAGTCAGGCATGGTGGTGTAGGGTCATGGTTTAGGTCTTCATGAGTACTGCCAGCTGTAAGGAGCAGTTCATTGAGGGAACTATGAATGCCAACATGCACTGTGAATGACAAACTGAAGAAGAGCATGATCCCCTCCCTTCATGTTCCAACATGATAACGACCCCAAACACCTCCAAGATGACCACTGCCTTGATAAAGTAACTGAGGGTAAAGACTGGACTGGCTACGTGCCTCCAGACCTAAACCCTATTATGCATCTGTGGGGTCTCCTCAAATGGAAGGTGGAGGAGCACAAGATCTCTAACATCCACCAGCTCCATGATGTTATCACGCAGGATGGAAGAGGATCCAACAGCTCCTGTGAAGTCCTAGTGAACTCTATGCAAAAGACAGTTAAAGCAATGCTGGAAAATAATAGTGACCACACAAAATTTTGACACTATGGGCAATATGTAGCCATTTTCACATAGGGGTGTACTCACTTTTGTTGCCAGTGGTTTAGACACAATGGCTGTGTGTGGAGTTATTAGAGGGCACCAAATGTATACTGTTATACAAGCTGCGCACTGACACTGTACATTGTATCAAAGGGTCACATCTTCGGTGTTGTCCCATGAACAGATCTTATAAAATATTTGCGATATACTGTATTTATGGCCATTTTTTACTGTTGTAAAATGTACCAGATATGGTAATAATGGTTTCATCACGCAGAAACAAAATAATTCTTGAAGTTGTGCATTGTTGTCTGCAATATTTTTCTCTTCATACCGGCTTGATGTTTGAAGCTTGTCAATAAAGTGCAAATTGCAGCATATTTTCTGTAGCTCATCCTGGATTCCAGTGAGTCCTGTACTTCAAGCCCTTACATCTCTCTTTGCAATCTTCGAAAACACCCAAAAGACCACTCTACCCTCAATTCAGAGTTTGCATGGCTCTTTTTAGGAATGTGAAGGTTGACTGCTTGAGGAACTGGCAAAAAGTAGAAAAATTACGCGTAGCCCCGGTAGTCAATGACTATCCAAAAATGACTTATTTATACTTCCATTGTTAGAGTGAAGCGCCTTCACTTTTATTGTCTCTATCTGTTAGGCTATCACTTTGCAGTGTGTGTGTGTACATATATATATATACTGTTTTTTGAGTTGGTCAAAAACAATATATTTTATATTTGAATCTCCTTTTTTTGGAAGATTTTTTTTTTAAGAGTTTTTGAATCGTTTTAAGGAGCTTTATTTCCTGTAGCATTTTTTGCAGCCTTTTGATTGGATAGTTTGGAGCTGATTCCATCTGGATCTGCTTCAAGTAAAGTAACATGAACTTTCTTTTTTCCCGCAAGACATTTTTCAAAACTTGAAGCAAAAAAAAAAAAAAGATGCTCAAACATATGAACAGTAAAGTGTTTTTTATAAAAGAAATGAATAGAAAGAGGTTTCCAAATAATGTATCCGATCAAAAGCTTTTAAAAAAATGTGTGCGTACAACTACATACTATCTATATCTGTAAAGTTTAAACCATGTTTTGTAGAGTATTTTATTTAATTAAAGTAGCTCTATCCATAATTTATATTATCATAAGACAAATCCATCTACTTGACACCTCCATTCTCCAATTAGCCGACCCATTAGACCAGACCTGTGCAAGGGGCGGCCCGCGGTCCACATCCGGCCCGCCTACTCTCTGTGACCGGCCCGCCCGTCTTCAGCCGGTGCAGTGGAGCCGGGCTGCAGCGTGCCGGGCAGGGAGAGATCCTGCAGGTCCACACAGTCAGTGCAGGCAGCAGAACGCAGGAATCTCTCCTCTGTTCCATGCCGGCACTTTCCCTGTGACACATGCACGCGCTGTGATGTTATCAGTACTGTGCTCGTGTGTAATTTCAAAAGTTCCCGCCCAGCCTGCAGGAGAAGAAGCGGCACAGCGGGGGCCTTCACAGAGAGAAGCAGCGGCGGGGACCCCTCGGAGAAGAGCATCAGCGCAGCCAGGGCCTGTACAACAGAAGGAGTAGCTCAGCGGGGGGCCTGTACGGAGGTGCCTGAGGACGGGGACAATAACAAGGGAGAAGTAAGTGTGACTAATAAGCTGAGGAGGGGACAATGGGGGAGGGGGGTCTGGTGACTAATACTGGGATGTAGTGGTGTAGTTTTACAGGTGTAGTATATGGTGTTGTGTATATAGTGATGTAGTATATAGTGGTGTAGTACATGGGGTGTAGTGATGTGGTTTTATTACACGTGTAGTATATGGGTGTGTTGTATATAGTAATGTAGTATATTACAGGTGTACTATATGGAGGTGTAGTATATTACAGGTTTATTATATGGAGGTGTAGTATATTACAGGTTTATTATATGGAGGTGTAGTATATTACAGGTTTATTATATGGAGGTGTAGTATATTACAGGTGCATTATATGGGGGTGTAGTATATTACAGGTGTAGTATATGGGGGGTGTAGTGATGTAGTATATTACAGGCAGGGCCGGCTCCAGGTTTTTGTGGGCCCCGGGCGGAAGAGTCCCAGTGGGCCCCATCCACACACAGACACACATACGTACACATACATATACATATTTAACGACAAACTCACAAAAATACATATAGAACTGACACATCTATACAGTCATATACACTGACATACATAGATACACATCATACATGCCTACAGACACACACACAGCTCTGCTGGATACATAAATACAGACACAGCGCTGCTACATACATACACACATAGCTCTGCTACATACACACATAGCTCTGCCACATACACACATAGCTCTGCCACATACATACACACATAGCTCTGCCACATACACACATAGCTCTGCTATATACATACACACATAGCTCTGCTATATACATACACACCTAGCTCTGCTATATACATACACACATAGCTCTGCTATATACATACACACCTAGCTCTGCTATATACATACACACATAGCTCTGCTATATACATGCACACATAGCTCTGCTATATACATACACACCTAGCTCTGCCACATACACACATAGCTCTGCTATATACATACACACATAGCTCTGCCACATACACACATAGCTCTGCTATATACATACACACATAGCTCTGCTATATACATACACACCTAGCTATGCTATATACATACATACATAGCTCTGCTATATACATACACACATAGCTCTGCTATATACATACACACCTAGCTCTGCTATATACATACACACATAGCTCTGCTATATACATACACACATAGCTCTGCTATATACATACACACATAGCTCTGCTACATACATACACACATAGCTCTGCTATATACATACACACATAGCTCTGCTACATACATACACACATAGCTCTGCTATATACATACACACCTAGCTCTGCTATATACATACACACCTAGCTCTGCTATATACATACACACATAGCTCTGCTATATACATACACACATAGCTCTGCTATATACATACACACATAGCTCTGCTACATACATACACACATAGCTCTGCTATATACATACACACATAGCTCTGCTATATACATACACACATAGCTCTGCTACATACATACACACATAGCTCTGCTATATACATACACACATAGCTCTGCTACATACATACACACATAGCTCTGCTATATACATACACACCTAGCTCTGCTATATACATACACACCTAGCTCTGCTATATACATACACACATAGCTCTGCTACATACATACACACATAGCTCTGCTATATACATACACACATAGCTCTGCTACATACATACACACATAGCTCTGCTATATACATACACACATAGCTCTGCTATATACATACACACCTAGCTCTGCTATATACATACACACCTAGCTCTGCTATATACATACACACATAGCTCTGCTATATACATACACACCTAGCTCTGCTATATACATACACACCTAGCTCTGCTATATACATACACACCTAGCTCTGCTATATACATACACACATAGCTCTGCTACATACACACATAGCTCTGCTATATACATACACACCTAGCTCTGCTATATACATACACACCTAGCTCTGCTATATACATACACACCTAGCTCTGCTATATACATACACACCTAGCTCTGCTATATACATACACACCTAGCTCTGCTATATACATACACACCTAGCTCTGCTATATACACACACACCTAGCTCTGCTACATACAGACAGAGACAGACACGCGCGGCTCCGGGGGGGGGCATAAATCGGGGTTGGGGAGGGCACATACCGCTCAGGTCACGGTGGAGAGGGGGCCCACACAGCGCCGGAGGGACACGCTGTGCTGGGGGTCGCTGGCTGGCACTGCAACTCTCATCTGTGGGACTGAGCAGGATGCCGGTCTGTAGCTCCGCCCACAGATGAAGTTCAAACCAGGAAGTCTGCGCGCCTTAAAGAGACGGCGCCGCAGATTCCTGCCGAGGACTGCGGTCCCCGGAACTCGGCCCGGGGACCGCAGAACTAAGGAGAGTGGGCCCCGGCCAAGGTGCACCAGAGCTGACGAGGCCGAGTGGGCCCCCCCGGCTCTCCAGGGCCCCGGCATTTGCCCGGATATGCCGGGTGCTGACGCCGGCCCTGATTACAGGTGTAGTATATGGGGGGTGTAGTGATGTATATTACAGGTGTACTATATGGAGGTGTAGTATATTACAGGTTTATTATATGGAGGTGTAGTATATTACAGGTTTATTATATGGAGGTGTAGTATATTACAGGTTTATTATATGGAGGTGTAGTATATTACAGGTTTATATGGAGGTGTAGTATATTACAGGTTTATTATATGGAGGTGTAGTATATTACAGGTGTATTATATGGGGGTGTAGTATATTACAGGTGTAGTATATGGGGGGTGTAGTGATGTAGTATATTACAGGTGTAGTATATAGGGGTGTAGTGATGTATATTACAGGTGTAGTATATGGGGTGTAATGATGTAGTATATTACAGGTGTAGTATATAGTGGTGTAATATAATACAGGTGTATATGGGGGTATAGTGATGTATATTACAGGTGTAGTATATAGGGGTATAGTGATGTAGTATATTACAGGTGTAGTATATGGAGGGGGTGTAGTGATGTAGTATATTACAGGTTTAGTATATATGGGGTGTAGTGATGTAGTTTATTACAGGTGTAGTATATGGAGGGGTGTAGTCATGTAGTATATTGGGTAGAACGGAGTTAATTATATTAGTCCGGCCCTCTAAACCAATCCCAATTTCTCATGCGGCCAGATGGAAAAATTAATTGCCCACCCCTGCATTAGACCAATAACCAACGCTCAGATCTATGACTTGTGGTCAACTCATGACTATCACTACACAGTAGGCTTTTGGTCAACTGGCAATATACCTGTCAAATTGGGAAGATTAGGCCATACCAAAGAAGGCTGAAAAAAAAATCTAACTTGAGTTCCCATTTTTGGCAGACAAGTTTGCCTTTGGCCATCATAAATGATTATGGAGAACTTCTAAACATCGGTTGACCAAAATATTTTGAACCAACCATCTCTAACAGTTTTTATCTTAAGTGTATAGGCAGCTCGAGTCCATTTAGTAGAACAAGTGGATTACTCACAATGTCATTCTACATATTTCCTTAAAGTGCTAGTTACAAGATTTTGGGGGGAGTGTGTCTAAGACCATATATAGTCTCCTTAGCCTTGTATTTGCCCACATAAAAAGGTTAGTTCCCACTATCTACTCGTAGAGTTAAAATAGATAGTTACACTTGTAGATGACATCAAAGCCTCATTGTCTATAGTGGAAAGGCAGCTGCGTATGCGCAACTTTCTTTATTAACTTGAGAATTGTTGCTGCTTTCTCAGCCATTTTTACTACTCCCATACAAGTAACTGAAAAATGCTGCACAAGGGTATGATATCAGCACTTTGATGTGTACCAAAGACAATGGAGAGGTGGAAATGTGTTGTGCATAGGTGGCTGCGCATGCACAATTCTCTTTATTAACCTGAGAATTGTTGCTGCTTTCTCAGCCATTTTTACTACTACCATACAAGTAAGTGAAATATGCTGCACAAGGGTATGAGATCAAAGCTTTGTTGTGTATCAAAGGCAATGGAGAGGTGGCCATGTGTAGTGATGGGCAGCTACGCATGCACAACACTCTTTATTAACTTGAGAATTGTTGTGCTTTCTCAGCCATTTCTACAACTCCATAGAAGTAACTGAGAAATGCTGAACAAGGGTATGAGATCAAGGCTTCGTTGTGAATCAAAGGCAATAAATAGGTGGCCATGTGTAGTGGATAGGCAGCCGCGCATGCGCAACACTCTTTATTAACTTGAGAATTGTTGCTGCTTTCTCAGCTATTTTTAATACTCCCATACAAGTAAGTGAAATATTTAATAAATTTGTAAAGCTTCAATGAAACTTCCTATATATTATACATTTATGCAAATGTCGTTTGTTTTAATGCAATAATTCCGTTACTTTTGAAGAATGGCCATCCTAAAATATAATAACAGTCATTAATGCTAAAACAACTATATTTTGGATGAAAACCTGAGACTAGTAAATGTCAGGGCGAGCACAGCTGTTGAGATGCATTATGGAGTTTATACAGCTGCCCCGACGGCTATATTTACAATGAATGGCAGTTGTGTCGTTCCGTATAATGAAGAACTGTGGGATGATTTTTTATTCTTGTGTACGGCAATTTCCAGCGAATGGATTTAGAAATATTACTTATTCAGCGTTCCCTATGTGTTTTTTGTTTATTGAAGTAAAATCTCGAGAGGGGTTTTTTTATACTTATTTGTGCTAATTTAGCTTTTAATGTTAGATCAATGACCTATTTTTGCTTTGTGAATCCATAGGCTGCGCTGATCGGAATCTAACGTTTTTCTTTCACAAGGACTTGGGAGCAATTGACTATTTTCAACACGGTCATTGGTAGTCAACAAGTGTTATTTTATTGCAGCCAATGTATAAAATGGAAATGGGGAATCCGGAAAAGGACAGACTGGATACAACAGCTCAGCAACTGTTTAACCATCTATAATCTTTCAATGGCACTTAGGGCAGAGTTCAATGTCCTTGAAGGTTACAATTCACAGGTTCTCAGCTCCAAACATCAAACGAGATGGGACCATCCAAAGCTGAGCACCCCTTTCTCAATGAACGTTCTGATCGTTGGAGGTCAAATGAAAGGGACTCCCACATTTGGTGGTCTACTTCGGTCATACTGGTCCTCTATTTTTGAGAGTTACTTCCAGGTTTTGGGTACATGCTTGGTTCCATCTCCCCAGATTGCTCTCCTCTCTCTCTTTCTGGGTAGCTTCTCAACCGTCAAGACAGATGTCTTTAGATTTTTCTTGGCAGTGGCTCAGAATATTATTCCTAGACACTGGAGGTCTCCTGACCTTCCATCTGTGAGGGAATGGATTTCAGAGTTGAACCACCTGGAACGTATGGAATCCCTTATGGTGCATGAGTACGATTCTTGGTACCAACATGCCAAAATTTGGTTTTCCTGGTCTTTATTCAAAGATGGTTTTCAGTTCTCTGCCTCACTTGTTTGATCTGATCATGGCAAGAAAGATACCTAGCCTCCCCTCCTCCCTCCTCTTGTTCTTATCCTCTTCTTCATTCTCTCTTTCTTACTTTCTTCCATAAGTTGTAATCGGAGTTGAACCACCTGGAATGTATGGAATCCCTTATGTCACATGACTACGATTCTTGGTACCAACATGCAAACATTTGGTTCTCCTGGTCTTCATTCAAAGATGGTCCTCAGTTCTCTGCCTGGCTTGTCTGATCTGATCAGGGCAAGAAAGATACCTAGCTTCCCCTTTCCCCTCCTCTTGTTTCTATCCTCTTCTTTCCCCTTCTTCTCTATTCTTCCTTGTCTCTTTCTTTTCTTTCATAAGTTCCATTTTCGGCTTTATCGTAACCGTTGTTGTTTGTTTTTGCTCTATATTGCCTATGTGTAATTTGTGGGTTTGTGCTGAGATTGTTGGTTCCCTCTATTATGTACTTGAGCGGGACTGTAACGGAACTGTGCTATCTTTTCTTCTTAACATTTTCTCAGGACTAGAAGCCTTTTATAAATTGTTATGTCTTTGAAACTTACTTTTGAAAAACTTAATAAAAATTGATTTATGAAAAAAATGAATAGGATTCCCACTTAACCCAAAAAATAAAGTTCTGAAATGCCTTGTCAGAATTAAGTGCTTTGTGCCATCAATAGATTAATTTTCAGTGGAACTACAGAAAAAAAGCCGAACAATGCACCAATTCCCGTAAAGAAGGAATGAATCCAGTAGGAATTCCAGAGCTCTGCCTTCAAGCTCGATGGAGGTTTTCCAGACGGGACCTCCATGGATCCACAAGTTATCACCTACCCTTAAATAACTCTTAATGTTGGGAATTACCCGCCAAGAACTCTCCGTTTTTGCATATCCTCGAGAAAAGATACAACTGTAGGCCATCTTTATGGCATCACGCTCTATAAGCACACATTGTAATGTAGTGTATGAATTTTTCGATGTAACAACGTATTTCAAAAACTGCACAATGACTTTCCCTGATGAGCCTTATCGTGCTGCTCTCATCAAAAAGCCATAAATACATAAATCCACTAAATAAGGCCGAGGGAAAACAGTGTTTTACGAAAGAAAAGTCCTGTCGTTTTAAGCAGATGAAGATGGGTCGCGACGGTCCATGCCACAGTCCCACAGCACTGCATTTATCAGCCTGATCGTGCACAAGGGTGTTACTAGTTTATCAGAGCAGACAAAGAAAATGAGATACACAAGTGCGGATTTAATTTTAGGGTGGGGAATAAGACTGTCTAACCTCTCTCACAGTTATCTTCATCGCTGCCATCTACACAGTCATGGATGCCATCGCAGAGCCACCGGACTGGGATACAATAAGCCTTATTTCGACATCGGAACTGGTTTTCTTTACAGTCGGTCACACAGTCAACCTAAGTAGAAAAAAAAGAAGAAAAAAAGTTGAGTCTGAACTGTGACAATAGCATAACAATTAAAAAGAAGAAAAATCTCATCCACCTGTAATGGAAGACAATCAAACCATACTGTGCATAAGGGTAAAGTATCAAGATGAATTTGCAGAAATATCTGCGAGTAACACATCCCTGACTTCAGCACCGTTCCCAGAAATACTTCTTGACTGATGAACATATACTAATTAATCTCTACATTTTCAGCATGTAGCAAGAATAAGTAGCCCAAATAGGCGAAAGATCTTGTGGATCGACAAGAGGTCTTCCATGCTCTAGGAATAACTTTAGAGTTTCAGAATTTCTTATTGTGACATTCAAGTCAGTGCTTGTCCCTGTTTTCCCACTTCAGTTGCTGGAAGGTTCCACAATTGTGTTGTGGGCTAAGAACACAACTGGATCTGTTGGTGCTTATCAGTCAGGGAGGTATGGGGTCAACTTGTGGCTCCATTCTGTGAGCCTGGGCCAGGGCGTTCATCTATTTAAACCCCCTGAACCTCTGACTCTCACTGCCAGCTAGAGTTTCTCTATTCTTCTTTTTTCCTGTTCTATCTGCTCCTGCTTGCTTGTTGAATTCCTCTTTGACCACATCTTATTTCTTAAATATTGTATGTTTTGGGCCTTGACTACCCGTCTGGTTCTTACATGGCTATTTTGACTTCTTTCACTGCTGTTTCCCTACAGCACTTCCGTGGACGCGATCCAGTGGACACCATTGTAACAGCAGATCCCTGTACAAGGGTGAAGGCCGGCCTAGCTCCAAGTCTGTCTGGTTTAGCATTTTGAGCCTTCGTCCTCTGACAGACGTTATACTTATCAATTGCCAAAAGATAGTATATATTCTTGTAAATTACACTAGAATCACTTGACCCTTAGACTCACTGAAATCAATGTTACCAATACAGGGATGGACCTTCTTACCTCATCGGAGCCATCGGCACAGTCATATTCACCATTGCACCTTAGGTAAGCCGAGATGCAGCCACCACTGTCACAAACGTACTCAGTGGAAGAACAGGTCGGTGAAGCTGTAAGAGAAGATAGATGTACAATGTGATGATATTAAGAAGTATTGGATGATCCATGACAACCCGAGAGAGGTGAATGTCAAAATTTGATTATTCAACTACTCAAACTATTTTATCACTTTTGATGGGCTAATCTGGAACAAAAACATACTGCTGTGTTAGCCGAATGGGTTCTGATATTCCACAGTCTCATACTGGAGGATCACTGTGGTCAATAAGTAGCCTTGAACAAGCCAATCTTCACAGAGGTGTAAAAAAGTAACAAAGGTATGGAACCAAAAATGGTCATAGTTATGGATGAGCGAACCTGAGGTTCGGTTTTCAAATCATCAACCAACTTAAAATAATCAAGGTTCGGGTTTGGGACTCAGATGCTTTACATGCGAACTTCACTCGTGCGACCAACGCTGTGCTCAGGTACACTCGGTGCTCAGCCCTGTGTGAGCCGCTCGCAGTGTTTGAATGGCTCACACTGGGGGTAACATCGGCGTGATTACAATAGTATGCAACCCAAAAAATTGTCTGAAAAAGCCCATCCACCCTTCCCCCCAGAAGTGATCTGTTTATGGCTGGCTGTATGTGGGCGCAGACTCAAACTGCCAATCAGTTACTTGATCTTGGGTTCGGGTCAAGCTCTAACCAGTGGAGGCTCGGCTCGTTAGTGGCCAGCGAACCGAACCTCCACGGAACCGCTCATCTCTATTTATAAGTTTATGTCTACAACATGATTACAGCTAAATTTTAGTTTGCAGAAGTCCAATGCTTCATCAGCTACAACTTTGTTTCAAGGGGTATTCATGACATATCCCTTAATTTATAATGTAGAGGACAGTCTTCTCTTTATGTCTGGGCAAAGTACAGGACATCAAATGTGAATTTGGATCCATTGAATGGCAGATGTGCCTGAAGAGAAGCTAAGCTTAATCTGCGCATGCGCCTGTAAAGAAGCTTAATTTTCTTGGCGCATGCGCAGAATGTGGTGCTATAAAAATCTGGAAATGCAAAAACAGAGATTTCGAAAAAAAACACAACAAAAGAGTGGAACAGGAAATTGAAGCATTTTGAAAGAATTTTAAAAGCTGGAAAATGTTGGAAATCCCTTTTAAATCTAACAATACATAAAATATGAAACTCAGTAAAGACAATGCAGAGTTTTACTTACATGGTAAGTAAGAAGAAAACTAATGCAGTAATGAAATCTATCCTATAATGAGCTGTTTTGTAAAACTTTTTTTTTAAAAAAAGGAAGTAAACTTCATTCAACTGCAAAAAAACATTACCACTAATGGTATTATATTTACATATAAAACAGACATGCCGTTACTTAGCTCTGAACTCAGCCTTCAACAAGAAAACTTCTAAATGTAATTTGTTTTTGAAAGTTGAAAAGTATTTTTCTTGATTCGATCAAAATTTCTTCCAGGGATATGTCTCAGAGCACATTACTGAAGCAATCAGGCACGCTTATCAATCCTGTCTAATTCTGTGTACACCTACAGTCTTAAAATGTTCCAAAAATCATATGCAAGGAGAGAGGAAGAGAATAGGAACTCTAGTGTCACCTATAGGAAGAAGTAATCCTAAAAGTCAATATTGACCCTTTAAAAGGCTTTGCTTCGTGATATAGGATGAGAAAACAGTGTTTCAGCTTTGCACTGATGAGGGGCAAACATCCCAAAACATGTGTCTGGAAATGGATTTCTGGTATGGCTTCTTACCCTACGTAATATGGCAAGGCTCTCAATAGTCAATAGTGACTTTCAGGATTGTAATTTTCAAAATTTGGCAGAAAATGTTTTGTCCTTTATTTGTCTGAAGAGGCTTCTTGCATACTCAAATTCCCAAGGGAGTATTGCATGGCTTATAGGTTTCCCCATATCGACTTGTTATTCTCTATAAGAAGAAATATTGTCAGTTAGATCCCTTTCAGAGGCCTCTAACCCAGCCAAATTAGTTCTCCTGCTTTGCACTGATGAGGGGCAAACACCCCAATACACATATTTACAAATGGGATTTCTGGTTTGGTGTCATATACTTTGAAATGAGGCAAGGCTCTCTAAAAGGTTTATAGTGACTTTCAGGATGGCTATTTTCAAAAAGTGGTACAAAACTTCCTGTCCTCTTCCTTTCTGAAGAGGCTACTTGCATACTCAAATTGCCAGAGGAGTACTGCATGGCCTATACGTATCCTTACGCCATTTTGAATTCAATATTAGAAGAAATGTTAGCAATTAGACCCCTCTCACCCAGCCAAACCAGTTCTTCTGCTTTGTACTGATAAGGGGCAAACACCCCAATACATAGGTTTACAAATGGAATTTCCGGAATGGCTTCTTATCCTAAGTCATTTGGCAAGGCTCTGTAAAAGGTTGATAGTGACTTTTAGAATTGCTATTTTCAATAGGTGGCACAAGAATTCCTGCTCGCTTCCTTTCTGAAGAGGCTACTTGCATACTCAAATTTCCAGGGGAGTATTACATGGTGTAAAAGTGTCCCTACGCCATCTTGAAATTCTGTACTAAAAGAACTCAAAGAAACATTACCATTTAGACTCCTATCAGAAGTCTGTCATCCAGCCAAACCACATTTCCTGCTTTGCACTGATGAGTAGCAAACAACCCAATACATAGGTTTACAAATGGAATTTCTGGTATGGCTTCTTCTCCTAAGTTATTTGGCAAGGCCTGTTAAGGGATCGATTTTGACTTTTAGGGTTCCTAATTTGAATAGGTGGCTACTTGCATTTCAAAATCCCCAAATGGAACATTGCCTGTCCTATAAGATCTCCCATACCAACTTATTACTTTCCACAAGAAGAAACTTTAACCTTTCAACCTCATAAATCACAGTCATTCATACTGCTTGATACATTTACTGCATCTTTGGACTGTCTAGTGCAAGACCATTCACAAAAAAGAAAGAAAAGTTTATTTTTTCATCAGTGTCCGGTATCTGATTTTTATCCATTTCTTGCCTTAGGGGTACTTTGCACACTGCGACATCGCTAGCATCGGCTAGCAATGTCGAGCGTGATAGTACCCGCCACCGTCGCACATGCGATATCTTGTGATAGCTGCCGTAGCGAACATTATCGCTATGGCAGCTTCACACGCACTTACCTGCCCTGCGACGTCGCTCTAGCCGGCGACCCGCCTCCTTCCTAAGTGGGCGTTCCGTGCAGCGTCACAGCGACATCACGCGGCAGGCGGCCGATAGAAGCGCAGGGGCAGAGATGAGTGGGACGTAAACATCCCGCCCACCTCCTTCCTTCTGCATAGCCGGCGGAGGCAGGTAAGGAGATGTTCCTCGCTCCTGCGGCTTCACACACACCGATGTGTGCTGCCGCAGGACCGAGGAACAACATCGTATCTCCTCTAGGGGCGACATTATGAAAATGACCGAGACTACACAGATCACCGATTTACGACGCTTTTGCGATCGTTTATCGGCGCATCTAGGCTTTACACATTGCAACGTCGTTACCAGCGCCGGATGTGCGTCACTTTCGATTTGACCCCGACGATATCGCAGTAGCAATGTTGCAATGTGCAAAGTACCCCTTAGAGTTGCATTTTTCTATAATTGTAGAATCCGTTTTTCTTCCATGGAAATAAATGAACAAATTGTGTTTTCTGCCCATTAAAGAGTAAGAGACGGACACACTTCAATGAAACACGGGTGACATCCGAGTGATATTAATTTTTAAGTCTGCAATAAAAGATGTTAACACAACCTATTAAGATGAGCCAAAATAGTGGCACATTTTGTGCCACACGTTAGGCCACTGTGCCTTACTAGACCCCCGTTTAGCAAAGTAAAAAAAAATATATATTTTCTGAATAAATCCATAAGAAATGTGCAAGCTTGTAAATTCGAGTAGAGAAAGACTTTTTCCACAATGCAATATTTTCTTTATGACTGATGTCTGATCTCTGAACTTAGCGACACTTGAGATTCCACTGGGAAAAAATACTACAACATGGTTGTAGAGAGTTGTGCCTTCTTCTATAAAATACTTATCCGTGGTGAAGGTTACTATTAATGATGCTTAATTAGCCAAGCTGTGGCTGTGAGAACAGATGATAAAGGATGCGATAAAGACGAGAGTGCTTGACACAAGTGTTTAATACCTTCGAGACTTTGGATAGCCTCTCGAGAGCCGTGTTTGTAAACTCTTTGATGGTTGTAATATCTGTCGCTGATGTCAGTGAAAAGAACATTACACAAAGAAGTGAAGGATGGAGGGGTCGCTTCATCAAGTCGTTTACACGTGTGTTCAGGCGTAAAAAAACGCTTAAAATGTTGCTACTTTTGGCCTTTTTACACCGTCTGACAACTTTTTGAAAAGTATACAATGATTTCCTGAGAAGAGGCATTGTTGAACATGGCCAACAAATTCGGAGTAACTTAAGCTACAAAAGGGCCACAAAGTAGGACGCAAAAGTATTTGAGTCCCCAATTGGAGACAATTGGAAGCCAAAATCGTTAAGAGGCGCACTTCTCATAATAAATTTCATTGAATTTACTTCAGTGAAAGATTGACACACAGAATGCCAGTCCTGATGAATCGGGGTCACAGTCTTAGGGGCACTTTGCACACTACGACATCGCAGGTGCGATGTTGGTGGGGTCAAATCGAAAGTGACGCACATCCGGCGTCGCTGTCGACATCGTAGTGTGTAAATCCTTTATGATACAATTAACGAGCGCAAAAGCGTCGTAATCGTATCATTGGTGTAGCGTCGGTCATTTCCATTAATTGGGAGATACCGATGTTACGATGTTGTTCCTCGTTCCTGCGGCAGCGCACATCGCTGTGTGTGAAGCCGCAGGAGCAAGGAACATCTCCTACCTGCGTCCTGGCCGGCTATGCAGAAGGAAGGAGGTGGGTGGGATGTTTACGTCCCGCTCATCTCCGCCCCTCCGCTTCTATTGACCGCCTGCCGTGTGATGTCGCTATGACGTCGCACGACCCACCCCCTTAATAAGGAGGTGGTTTGCCGGCCAGAGCGACGCCGCAGGGCAGGTGAGTGCATGTGAAGCTGCCGTAGCGATAATGTTCGCTATGGCAGCTATCACCATGATATTGCAGCTGCGACGGGGGCGGGGACTATCGCGCACAGCATCGCAGCATCGGCTTGCGATGTCGTAGTGTGCAAAGTGCCCCTTAAACTGTTGTTCATTTTCTAGGAGAATCTTATAAGTGAGGGTCTATTTTTTCAAGCTGAAACAAGTCAGATGCAATTGAATTGGAGGCTTTAAGGTTTAACTAAAGGAGCTGAACAAAAATATCATGAAATGTTTACGAATTTCAGTCATTTTTCTGCAAAGCGGCCTCATTTCAGAGGATCAAAAGTAATTATCCAGATTTACTTTACCTTAAATAAAATGGTCATTTTGAATACTTTGCAGAGAATCCTTTGCGGCAATGACGCCTGGAGTCTGGAAGCCATTAAACATTGCCAATCGCTGGGTTTTCTCCTTTGGGAGGCTTTGCTGGCCTTTACTACAGCTGACTTCAATAGTGGCTGGTTGGTGGATCTTTCTCCAATCTTTCTTCCTCTCAACATTCTGCTATAGGTTGAACTAAAGCGGGCTTTACACGCTGCGGCATCGCTAGTGATGTCGCGAGCGATAACACCCGCCCACGTCAGTTGCGCGTCACAGGGCGTTCGCTGCCGTAGCAAACAATATCGCTACGGCAGCGTCACATGCAATTACCTGTTCACCGACGTGGCTACTGAACAATCTCTCCTTTAAGGGGGAGGTTCGTGCGGCGTCACAGCGGTGTCACTAAGCGGCCGCCCAACAGAAGCGGAGGGGCGGAGATGAGAGACAGGAACATCCCGCCCACCTCCTTCATTCCTCATTGCCGGCGGCCGCAGGTATGATATTGTTCCTCGTTCCTGCGGTGTCACACATAGCGATGTGTGCTGCCTTGGGAAGGACAAACAACATGCGTTCCAAACGAGGAACGATTTTTTAAAAATTAACGACGTGGACACGACGAACGATTTGACACCTTTTTGCGATTGTTACTGATCGCAAAAAGGTGTCCCACACAACGACATCGCTAACGAGGCCGGATGTGCGTCACCAACACTGTGACCCCGACGATATCTCGTTAGCGATATCGTTGTGTGTAAATGGGCCTTTAGTTTCAGCTGTCCTAAGAATACCTTTCCAGAACTGTACTGACTTCTACAGATATTTGTTTTTGTAAATTTAATCTGGCCTACCCATTTGTCAGGCCGTTAAAAGGTGTGGAGAGCCCCCTGTATTTGCTTTCATGAAGTCTTCTCTTCATGCTGGACTGAAACAACGACGTCCGGGAGAGTTTTCTTTACTTGGGTGAATGTTATGAAAGTTGTTTTCTTCACCATGGAAAAGATTCTGCGATCATCCACCACTGTTGTCTTCTATGTATGTCTAGGGCTATTTGAGTTTCCTGCTCACCAGTGCACTTTTTTGCAGAATGTACCAAACTGTTGATGTTGCCGCTCCTGACATTTCTGCCATCTCTCTGATAGATTTCATCTTTTTTTTCAGCCTAATGATATTCTTAGGAGCTTCTTTGACCACATGACATGGGTTCACAACAACAGCTTCCAAATGGAAATTCTGCACCTGGAATCAGCTCCAGACCTTATACCTGCCTAAATAATGATGGATTAATGAGGGAAGCCCCCATGATAACTGTCTAATTACTTTTGGTCCCTTTTAAAAGAGGCAGTTCTACATTAAACAGCTGCATTTCTAAACCCTTCCTGAAATTAAGATTTGAATACCCTCAAATTAAAGCTTAAAGTCTGCACTTTAAATGCATATTGATTTTATAACGTTTTAATACTAAACCGCTACCATGACAAAACTTGTGTCAAGTATTAAACACGTTACCAATCTTCTAAGTATATATATTCCTAAAGGTGCTAATGACATGAAATTCTCACCAGATGTCAGTAACAACCGGTGATGGTGGGATATTGTGGGTCATGTACCATTTTGTGTGGGTTAATGTTTAGGTGTGGTTCACTGTCCATTATTTGTATTCCTTGTGTGTACATTGTCCTGTTTGCAGGTTTAATCCCTCCCCTGCCAGGCTTTTGTTCCTAAGTCGAGGGAGGGGGCGTGAGATCCACCTAAACTCTCTGCTTACCTGGGAGATTTGTCAGTCTGCTTGGAGAACTTGAAGGACGAAGATTGAACCTCTGGGCTGTAGGTGTGTCTTCTCAGAGAGACCTGGACATTTATTTATTGCTTTTTGGACTATATTCATGTTTTCTTTACTAATTTTACCCTCGTTTTTTGTGGATTATGTTATGGATGTGCTTGGAATAAATGCTCTTTAGATTGTACCGCCATTTCTTGCTCTGTTGATTGTGTGATATGGGAGCAGGACCCCGTCACACAGCCCATCCATTCCACACAGGCAAAGAAATTAAACTGTAGATGTGCATTAATTTGGTCATGTGTAATAATGAAAAATAACACAGGAAAAAAGTATTGAACACGTGCTGACAAAAAAAGGTGCAACAAGCTATGAGAAGTCATGACACCACATGAGATATATCAGTAATTAGAAAGCAAGAAAGGAACTAAAGCGCAGAGTTCATAGAAGGAGGCCACGGGTCCTGCAGGATGTGCAGCGTGTTTGTGTGGAAGAAAAGCCAAAATCCACCTGAGCAATGCAGGTGACTAGTGTCTCCATACAGGAGGCGTCTGGAAGCTTCATCACCAATAAATGTACAAAGTGTTAATTAAATTTCATAAAGCGTGTTAAATACGTTTTACCGGTGTAATATCTCATTATTACACATAATTTATGGACATCTATGGTTTGATTTATTTGCCTGTGTGGATTGGATGGGTTGTTAAAGACATCTGGTGAGAAATTCATGTCAATAGCACCTTTAGAAATGTATTTACTTAGAAAATCGGTGACGTCTCAATACTTATTTGGACTGCTGTAAAGGCCGCTTTACACGCTGCAACATCGCTCAAGCGATCTCGTTGGGGTCACGGAATTTGTGACGCACATCCGGTCGCTTTAGCGATGCCGTTGCGTGTGACACCTTTGAGCGATTTTGCATCGTTGCAAAAACGTGCAAAATCGCTCATCGGTGACATGGGGGTCCATTCTCGAATATCGTTGCTGCAGCAGTAAGGATGTTGTTCCTCGTTCCTGCGGCAGCACACATCGCTCCGTGTGACACCGCAGGAACAAGGAAACTCTCCTTACCTACATCCCGCCCGCAATGTGGAAGGAAGGAGGTGGGCGGGATGTTACGTCCCGCTCATTTCCACCCCTCCGCTTCGTTGGGCGGCGGTTCAGTGACGCAGCTGTGACGTCGCTGTGACGCTGAACAAACCGCCCCCTTAGAAAGGAGGCGGTTCGCTGGTCACAGCGACGTCAGTAGGCAGGTAAGTAGTGTGACGGGTCTGGGCGATGTTGTGCGGCACGGGCAGCGATTTGCCCATTTCGCACAACCGATGGGGGTGGGTACCCACGCTAGCGATATCGGTACCGATATCGAAGCGTGTAAAGCGGCCTTTAGTGTCTAAAGTGTCCTAATGGTCCTTTTGTCACCTAAAAAGACATCAGCATTATAAATAGCACGCGGTAAGATGGACGGCATATTTGCAGATTTTGTATTAGGACTCGTGTTAGACCACTGATATCGATATATTTTTATGTATTACATATATTAATATTCTGTAAACATTGTAACATTTTTGAATACCTGGTTCACAATTTTTTTCATCGTCTCCAGTTTTGCAGTCCTCGTGTCCATCACATTTCCATTTGGATGGTATGCACTGACCCGTGGCACACTGGAACTGGTCCTTGGAGCAGCCATTCTCACAATTTCTCTACCCATACAGAAAGATAAGAATATAATTCAGTAAGTTTATAAAAAAATATTAAAAAGAGCAAAAAGTAGAGGTGGAGCTTTACGGTGAAGTTACAATATCAAGCTAAAATTTTAGAAAACGTTAGCAAATTTCTTAAAGGGTTCTCTAGAACAATAGGCACCTTATCAAGGCACAAGATGAGAGTGATGCATATGATTTCAGATGTGTTTCCAAAAGTTGATTTCACGCGTTGCACTTTTTAATTCATTTTAGGTGCTGGAATTTAAACATTTCTAAGAGGTAAAATTTCTTCTTGGCAAAGTATGCAAATAGTCAATTCAAAGGGGAAGAAAATTGCATCTTTAGTGCTGTAGCTCCGGCATCCCTGCAGGGATGCCGACTTACCGCGCCGGAAGGGTCATGTCCTATGGCTGAGAGGCACTATGTATTTAAGGCACCCTCCCATTAGGGGAGGTGCCTGTGTGTCTGTCCGTAGCTAGTTTGCCTACTAGTTTACTAGTTTGTCCTCAGGTCCAGACCTCCTATCCAGTTTTCCCTGTGTCCATCACCTGTACCTGCCTTTCCATACCTATCTGTCCCTGCCGTGCCCTCCATACTGCTCCAGAAGGGCCCTGTTCTATGGCTGAGAGGCACTACGTATTTAAAACACCCTCCCATTAGGGGAGGTGCCTGTGTGTCTGTCCATAGTTTGACTACCAGTTTGCTAGTTAGTTGTTAGGTCCCAACCTCCTGTCTTATTATCCCTGTGTCTGTCACCGGTACCTGCCTTCTCATACCTATCTGTCTCTGCCATGCCCTCCATACCTGTCCATACCCACCCGCTTGTCTGCCTCAGCCAACCCACCTATACCTGCCTGCACCTGATCCTTTACCAGAGTCTATCTTCTGTCCTGGGGGTCAGCTGTCACAGTCCCAGTCACTGCCATGGGAATGGTACCTGGCATTCACCTCGCCGTGGGCATTTAGTTAAGCCCTTCTCACTAAAGGGTAAGCCCAGGTCCCACTGTGCTTGCTGCCCCTACACTGGCTGTGAGCGTTACAAGTGCCATCTATTGGAAGAACCAATCTTATAAGTCAATATCTTCCCTTTAAAGGCCCTAGAAGCGTGCCTTAGGATAAGAAGCCAAACCAGAACCTCCATTTCCAGAAACATATTTAAGGGTGTTTGCCCTTCATCAGTGCAAAGCAGGAGACTTCGTTGGCTGAATGAGTAAACTTTGAATCTCTTTGCACTGATGAGAAGCAAAAACACCAAACAGATAATTAGAAATGAGGCTTGTAGTTGGGCTTCATATCCTAAGTCATGTGGGAAGGGCCTTGGAAAGGTTGATATAGACTTGTAGGATTTCTGCTTCCCTATTCTCTACCTCTCTTAACAGACTATTCGCATATTGAACACTTTCCGCTGCACTCTTGGTAGCCATTTATCTGTGTAGCCGCCCCGGCTCCTGTTATGTGGGTGACAACAAAGTATAAAATTTGTGTAACTCTTTTTTAACTTTATTTATTGTTTAAAGTAGATCATTTCCCCGACGTTCTCAGGAATCGGTTACAATCTGTAAAAGAAAGGCGCCACGAGAACTTTTAGTTTTCTATGTATCCGCATTTAATGGACATTCCGTCATTCTATAGGATTTACTCAATCAGATTGTGAAGCAAGAAACATCTAAATGTGACCATTGCTCGCTGGTAATAAACCGCTTCTTTGTCTGCTTTGATGGAAAATAAGGATTTTTTTCTTCTTTTATTTTTTTTTTCTCTCAGGTAAAAGAAAAATAGAAACCCAGCTCAAGGCCATGCTTTATTTGCAATGAAATGAGAGGACGGAATTGAAGTGCCATATTTCAATTTTTGCAATCTAGTTCACCGTTCTCTGGAGCCTTTTTAGAGGAACATATTTGAATTTTCTGTAGACTTTCAATAATATTCTAAGTTGCAAAAAAAAAAAAAAGTTTTATGTAAAGTTAGATAAAAAAAATATAATAGAAGTAGCAAATTCAAGAATAAAAAATAAAGAGTGTGCGGTGCCTCCTAGGTCAAGCAATGTCAATGCAGAAGGACAGGGGACCGCAAAATACAGGGGAGCCCAGCCACAAAGTAGACAAGAAAAAGGAGACACTCGTCAGAATCTGTCCGTCTATCTTATCTTTTATCTATACTAGCTTGCAATCAACAGATAGGTCCAATCTTAGATTTTCACAAAATTTTATTATGACATATTTGTAAAACCCAATACAGACTGAAATTCACATATAGGCACATATAGTATATATATATATATATATATATATACACACACACACACACAGTACAGACCAAAAGTTTGGACACACCTTCTCAGGAACAGCTGTTAAGAGGAGGCTTTGTGCAGCAGGCCTTCATGGTAAAAAAGCTGCTAGGAAACCACTGCTAAGGACAGGCAACAAGCAGAAGAGACTTGTTTGGGCTAAAGAACACAAGGAATGGACATTAGACCAGTGGAAATCTGTGCTTTGGTCTGATGAGCCCAAATTTGAGATATTTGGATCCAACCACCGTGTCTTTGTAGAAAAGGTGAACGGATGGACTCTACATGGCTGGTTCCCACCGTGAAGCATGGAGGAGGAGGTGTGATGGTGTGGGGGTGCTTTGCTGGTGACACTGTTGGGGATTTATTCAAAATTGAAGGCATACAGAACCAGCATGGCTACCACAGCATCTTGCAGCGGCGTGCTATTCCATCCGGTTTGCGTTTAGTTGGACCATCATTTATTTTTCAACAGGACAATGACCCCAAACACACCTCCAGGCTGTGTAAAGGCTATATGACTAAGAAGGAGAGTGATGGGGTGCTACGCCAGATGACCTGGCCTCCACAGTCACAAGACCTGAACCCAATCGAGATGGTTTGGGGTGAGCTGGACTGCAGAGTGAAGGCAAAAGGGCCAACAAGTGCTAAGCATCTCTGGGAACTCCTTCAAGACTGTTGGGAAACCATTTCCGGTGACTACCTCTTGAAGCTCATCAAGAGAATGCCAAGAGTGTGCAAAGTAGTAATCAAAGCAAAAGGTGGCTACTCTGAAGAACCTAGAATATAAGACATATTATCAGTTGTTTCACACTTTTTTTCTTAAGTATTTCATTCCACATGTGTTAATTCATAGTTTTGATGCCTTCAATGTGAATCTACAATTTTCATAGTCATGAAAATAAAGAAAACTCTTTGAATGAGAAGGTGTGTCCAAACTTTCGGTCTGTAGTGTATGTATATATACATATATATATATATATATATATACATATATATATATATATATATATATATATCCCGACAGCGTATCACAAAATTGTGCTTTCTTTTTCAAAGTCAGTCATCCTAGGATTTTTCAGGCCAAAAGGAAATCCTATCTATCATTACAGGACTTCTTGATAATTTTCTACTACAGATTAATTCTTATAGAAAAAAAAAACATACATAATATCAGGGTTACCTCATCTGTTCCATCTGCGCAGTCGTATTCTCCATCGCACCAAAACCTGGCCGAAATGCAGTCACCGTTACCGCAGAGAAACTCTTTCAATGCACAAGTCTGAGGTTCTGTAACATTAACAGCGTTTATACGTATGTGAGGATGATGTATTACAGTAACTTAGGATTGAAAAAGGATCTCTAACATTGAGCATACAATATAATTAAAGAGGACTAGTGATGAGCGGACACTACTATGCACTACCAAGTACCGAGCACCCGAGCATGGTAGTGCCCGCTCATCACTAGTTACGAGTACTGAGCACCCGAGCATGGTAGTGCCCGCTCATCACTAGTTACGAGTACTAAGCACCCGAGCATGGTAGTGCTCACTCATCACTAGTTACGAGTACTAAGCACCCGAGCATGGTAGTGCTCGCTCATCATTAGTTACGAGTACTGAGCACCTGAGCATGGTAGTGCCCGCTCATCACTAGTTACCAGTACTGAGCACCCGAGCATGGTAGCACTCATCCATCACTAGTTACGAGTACTAAGCACCCAAGCATGGTAGTGCTCGCTCATCACTAGTTACGAGTACCGAGCACCTGAGCATGGTAGTGCCCGATCATCACTAGTTACGAGTACTGAGCACCCGAGCATGGTAGTGCTCGCTCATCACTAGTTACGAGTACTGAGCACCCGAGCATGGTAGTGCTCGCTCATCACTAGTTACGAGTACCGAGCACCTGAGCATGGTAGTGCCCGCTCATCACTAGTTACGAGTACTAAGCACCCGAGCATGGTAGTGCTCGCTCATCATTAGTTACGAGTACTGAGCACCTGAGCATGGTAGTGCCCGCTCATCACTAGTTACCAGTACTGAGCACCCGAGCATGGTAGCACTCATCCATCACTAGTTACGAGTACTAAGCACCCAAGCATGGTAGTGCTCGCTCATCACTAGTTACGAGTACCGAGCACCTGAGCATGGTAGTGCCCGATCATCACTAGTTACGAGTACTGAGCACCCGAGCATGGTAGTGCTCGCTCATCACTAGTTACGAGTACTGAGCACCCGAGCATGGTAGTGCTCGCTCATCACTAGTTACGAGTACCGAGCACCTGAGCATGGTAGTGCCCGCTCATCACTAGTTACGAGTACCGAGCACCTGAGCATGGCAGTGCCCGATCATCACTAGTTACGAGTACTGTGCACCCGAGCATGGTAGTGCTCGCTCATCACTAGTTACGAGTACTGTGCACCCGAGCATGGTCTATGGACTTTGTTGGTATGGCAGCTCAACTGTTACGGGTGTCTCACAGGTGACGAACAGTCCTTTGGTGTTTGGCTTTAGAAAATCAGAGCATTTGGTTGCACAAACTGATCCCTGACCTTCTATCATTCCTGCTTTGTTTTTATCCTCTTCCCTTTAGAACCCTGGGGTGTTGTTCAGCCTGTCAGCTGCTGTTCATCAGTACTTTCCTTGTCTATATATACCTTCACTTCCTATTACTCGGAGATGCATCTTTATTAAGTCTTCAGTGCAAGCAGCCGGCTTGCATACATCAGGAGAATCTTGGTGGTTGTTGCAGCTTCTCTCCCAGAGACAACTAGAGATAAGTTGTTTATGGTTTTCCCCCTGTTTGTTATCCCTGGGTGTCCTTTAGGGTCTAGTGGGGTTGATGAAGAGCTCATCCCATCCACTCCCTACCTAAGCCCAGATGAGGATCAGCCTAGGGTCAGGTATCCGTCTTGGCGCATAGGTGTGGAACCTATCTAGGGTGGTGAAGGAACCCAGGGCCCAGCGATAGGCTTGGTCAGGGGTCACCCTCTCCCCCTTTCCTAGACATAGGGTTTCCCTTTCTTTTTGACATTCACTTGGTACCTCCCTATATCTAGCGTGACATCAACCTTCTTAATTAACCCTTAATGGGGATGAGTTACAATCCCATGACCGGCCTATTGATATTTTAGTGGTCCAATTTCTGGAATTTTCTTTTAATTCTGGACAACCCCTTTAGCACTTTCTCGGGGAATACAATGATCGCTGTCATAGCACATGGAGGATACCCCTTTGAATATATTCCCTTAAACTCGAATACGGTGATACTTTTCCCCTGCGATTACGGCAAATTAAAAAAAAATGATCCTTTGACTTTACAAATGAGCTTATGTAGAATAATGAATGCGTGATAGATCCACAGATACCTATAAATATCTGGACACAGCATCAATTGTATATATTCTCCATTATTCAGCCGGTATGTAATATACAGAGACAGGCAAATAATTATAATTGTTTGACGTGGTGTTATTTATGCCTTTCTAAAAAGGTCATATACAAGACAAATACCAGCCGGGCTCTCCAGGAATCGCATTATCCCCCCCCCCCCCGACTGTCAATACCGGAATCTTATTCCCGAGAATCAACATGTAATTATCAAAAGGAACTGAGTGCAATCAAAGAGAAAGGCGACCATTGAAGAAAAGCCTCTAATGTTGTGTATATTGCTTTTCTTCACCACCAAATAACAGCTCGGTATAATAAAACTTGTCAAATGGATTCCATCAGACAGGTAAAAATGATAAGGAAATAATATATATTACACCCCCTATGTACAAGTGCATGCACCCCGTATGTAATTAGGAGACAAGCACTCATGTAGGACTCCTCTCCGAAGAATAACTGCATTGGATTCCTCCAAGGGTCACGTAAATGATCTGAAGAAGCGAAAACACTGAGTATTTTAAAGGTACACTTTTTTGGGATTACCCCTTCTTCTGTGTAATCCATTACTAGTGATACTGATTAGAAGAGGAATAGTAGTAGTAGTCTATGCTGCTTTTAGTTCAGAATTCCAGGAAGACAATATGGTAAAATGGTTTATTCTCTATGCGTTTCGCAGCTTAACTAGCTTCATCAGGAGAACCACATTAATAGATAAGAAGATCCTCAGTTTTGGGTTTAAACAATCCAAACAGGTGAGCAAATCCTTTCAATCAACTTATGTTATGCACCAGATGAGCCCCTATTGCACTGTCTACCATTTTTATTACGTTTCAAATGGTTTATTCTCTAAGCGTTTCACAGCTTAACTAGCTTCATCAGGAGAACCACATTAATAGATAAGAATATCCTCAGTTTTGAGTTTAAACAACCCAAACAGGTGAGCAAATCCTTTCAATCAACTTATGTTATGCACCAGATGAGCCCCTATTGCACTGTCTACCATTTTTATTAAGTTTCAAATGGTTTATTCTCTAAGCGTTTCGCAGCTTAACTAGCTTCATCAGGAGAACCACATTAATAGATAAGAATATCCTCAGTTTTGAGTTTAAACAACCCAAACAGGTGAGCAAATCCTTTCAATCAACTTATGTTATGCACCAGATGAGCCCCTATTGCACTGTCTACCATTTTTATTAAGTTTCAAATGGTTTATTCTCTAAGCGTTTCGCAGCTTAACTAGCTTCATCAGGAGAACCACATTAATAGATAAGAATATCCTCAGTTTTGGGTTTAAACAACCCAAACAGGTGAGCAATTCCTTTCAATCAACTTATGTTATCCACCAGATAAGCCCCTATTGCACTGTGTCTCCCATTTTTATTAAGTTTCAAATGTTTATTCTCTAAGCGTTTCACAGCTTAACCAGCTTCTTCATCAAGAGAACCACACTAATAGATAAGAATATCCTCGGTTTTGTGTTTAAGCAACCCAAACAGGTGAGCAATACTTATCTATCATTACCTTAAGTTATCTACCGGATACGACCCTATTGTGCTGAGTATTCCCTTGTTATTAGGTTTCAACTTGTAATAGACTCCAGAGCTGCATTCATAGTTCTTCTTCTGTGTAATCCGTTACTACTGATCCTGTTTCAACTTAGTGGAAGAATAGGAGTAGTAGTCTGACCTGCTGTTAATTCAGGATTCCAGTAAGGCAATATGGTAAAATGGTTTATTCTCTATGCATTTCACAGCTTAACCAGCTTCATCAGGAGCACCACATTACTAGATAAGAATATCCTCAGTTTTGAATTTAAACAATCCAATAATTACTTTCAATCATCTTATTTTATCTACCAGATAAGCCCCTGTTGAGCTGTGTCTCCCCTTGTTATTAAGTTTTAACTTGTTTCACAGCTTAACTAGCTTCATCAGGACAACCCCATTAACAGATAAGAATATCCTCAGTTTTGAGTTTAAGCAATCCAATAATTACTTTCAATCACCTTATGTTATCTACCAGATAAGACCCTGCTGCTCTGTGTCTCCCTTTGTTATTAAGTTTTAACTTGTAATAGACTGCAGAGCTGTATTCATAGTTCTTCTATGTAATCCATTACTACTGATACTGATTTAACTTAGAGGAGGAATAGAAGTAGTAGTCTATCCTGCTTTTAATTCAGGAGTCCGGAAAGGCAATATGGTAAAATGGCTTATTCTCTACGGTTTCGCAACTTAACCAGCTTCTTCATCAGGAGCCACATTAATAGATAAGAATATCCTCAGTTTTGAGTTTAAACAATCCAAACCAGTGAGCAAATCTTAGCCATCACCTTTTCTAATCCACCGGATAAGACCCTATTCCGCTGAGTCTCCTTTTTTTATTGTTTTATCTTGTAATAGACTCCAGAGCTGCATTCAAAGTTCTTCTTCTGTGTAATGAATTACTACTGATCCTATTTCATCTCAGTGGAGGAATGGGAGTAGACGTCTGCGCTGCTGTTAATTCAGGAGTCCAGAAAGGCAATATGGTAAAATGGTTTATTCTATATGGTTTCGCAGCTTAACCAGCATCTTCATCAGGAAAACCACATTACAACCCAAACAGGTGAGCAATTCTCATCTATCACCTTATATTATCCATCGGATAAGACCCTATTTTCTGTGTCTCCCTTTTTATTAAGCTTCAACTTATAAAAGACTCTATAGCTGCAGTCATAGTTCTTCTTCTGTGTACTACTGATCTTGTTTCATCTTAGCGGAGAAAAGGGAGTAGAAGTTTGTGCTGCTGTTAATTCAGGAGTCTAGAAAACCAATACGGTAAAATGTTTTAACTCTATGTGTTTCACAGGTTAAACAGCTTCTTCACCAGGAGAACCACATTAATAGATAATATCCTGAGCTTTGGGCTTCAACAGCCCAACAGGTTAGCAATTTCTTTCAATCACCTTATGTTATCCATCGAATAAGACCCTATTAAGCTGTGTCTCCCCTTTTTATTAAGTTTCAACTTGTAATAGACTCCAGAGCAGCATTCATAGTTCTTCCTTTGTGTGATTCATTACTATTTATCCTATTTTAACTTAGTGGAGGAATGGGAGTAACAGTCCATGTTGCTTTTAATTCAGGAGTCTAGGAAAGCAATACAGTAAAATGGTTTACCTCTACGTGTTTCGCAGCTTAAACAGCTTCTTCATCAGTAGAACCACATTAATAGAAAATAATATCCTTAGTTTTGAGTTTAAACAACCCAAAGGTGAGCAATTCCTATCCAGCACCTTATGCCATCCACTGGATAAGATTATATTGCGCTGTGTCTCCCCTTTTTAATACGTTTCAACTTGTAATAGACTCCAGAGCTGAATTCACAGTTCTTCTTCTGTTTTATCCATTATTACAAATCCTATTTTAAATTGGTAGAGGAATCGAAGTATTGGTCTGTGCTGCTTTTCACTCAGGAGTCCAGGAAGGCAATATGGCAAAATGGATTATTCTTTACGCGTTTCGCAGCTTAACCTTCTTCTTCATCAGGCGTACCACATTAATAGATAAGAATATGCTCAGTTTTGGGTGTCAAAAAACCCAAAGAGGTGAGCAATATCTATCCATCACCTTATATCATCCACCGGATGAGGTTCACTAATTTCGACAAGTTATCCCTTTCGCAGGAAAGTTAATCAGAGTTTGTGATGAGTTTGTCCTTTTTAGAATCAGTCAAAATTAGTTGTTTTTTTTTTTGTTTTTTTTTTGGGGGTGGGCAGAGGGTGTTAATGGTGAAAGTCCCTAAGTGGAGTATTTTGTTATGTATTTCTAACTTATTCCGAAAAAACTACAGAAGATCCGTAAAAACATGGTTCTCACGAAGGAAACAATGTATCACTTACAGTAAGTGCCCAAAATTGATGATCTGACAAATTAACACAAGGATTGCCATAGGTACAGGGTCTACGGTACCCCCAAAAATGATAATTAATTTAAAGGGGTTGTCCCATACTTCAATAGGGATGGCCAAATCTTAGGATAAGCCATGGATGCTTGATCGGTAAGGAACTACCTTCACTATTCAACTCAATAAAAGAACCATTAGTATTTAAAAAATTTTGAGACTAGAACAAGGAATTCACTTACTGCAGGACTCTTCATCTGAGTTATCACCGCAATCGTTCTGCCCATCACATCGCCAGTGATCGGGGATACAATTCTTATTTTTGCACTGATACTCGTGCGGGCTGCAGGTCTTTTTATCTGTAATTAGAAGGTAAACTTCACTTGATACATAAGTAAATAATCATATAGAATAAATGCAATAGTTACAAAAAGATGCGCCAACTTCAACTTTAACATTGTCCAAAGCGGTAACTAATGCAATGGTCATACTAATATGTAGAGTTTAGCGGCGTTTACACGCTACGATATCGTTAATGAATTATCGTCGGGGTCACGGTGTTTGTGACGCACATCCGGCGTCATTAACAATATCGCAGTGTGTGAAACTTATGAGCGACCTTAAATGATCGCAAAATCGGCCAAAATTGTTTGCCGCGGAGAGGTCGTCCTGAAACAAAAAATCGTTTTCAGGTAAGTAGCGATGTTGTTTGTCGTTCCTGCGGCAGCACACATCGCTGTATGTGACACTGCAGGAGCGAGGAACATCTCCTTACCTGCCTCCACCGGCAATGCGGAAGGAAGAGGTGGGCGGGATGTTACGCCCCGTTCATCTCCGCCCCTCCGTTTCTATTTGCCGGCCGCTTAGTGATGCCGCGGTGACGCCGAACGTACCTCCCCCTTGAGGGAGGGATTGTTCGGCAGTCACCGCGACGTCGACGACCAGGTATGTGCATGTGAAGCTGCCGTAGCGATAATGTTCGATCACCAGATATCGCACACAGGATGGGGGCGGGTGCTATCGCGCTCGGCATCGCTAGCATCGGTGTGTAAACCCCGCTTTTCTCTACCTCTGTTGCAAAAAAATCAAACTGTTGAGTAGATGAAGAATGGAAGCAGGGGAGGAACAATCACGGTCGCAGGGATCGTAACCACGACCGGGCTCGGGGATTCAGGGGGGGCCCACTGGCTCCAGCTCCTACTTCAGCTGGATGTGCATCTGAGGCTGCACATCCAGCTGAAATGCATCGCAGTGCAGAGAACCGTTGGGTCCCTGTACTGCGATACATGCTGCCGGCCAAACAGAAGGTGGCGGCTTTCAACTGTGTCCTAGTGACTGAGGGCAGTGCATGGCAATGACATCATGCATTACAATAACATGGACACTGATGAAAGCTGCTGGCCACTGTGCACAGGCTACACAGGAAGACGCTGCTCGGTGTCGGAACCAGGGACGGTGAGTATGACTCGCCCACCCCAGGGCTGTGGGACACCCGGTGCCGGGCCGGACTAGTCCGGTGGTAGTCAGTGGTGGCTGGGCCCGGCTCCGTGGCCCTGGTGGGTGTCAGTATAATCTGTGGCTTGGTGAATAAAGTTTGTGTTCATGACTCCACCTGTGGTATGCGGCTAATAAGCCGCCGCTGCTGTATGAGGCCTCCGGGGGATGATATGGCAGCAGTGGTGGTACTACTCCCCACAGGTGGAGCAATGCCCCGGGGCACAGTTGGTGCTTGTGAGTGTCTATGCAGATGAAATAACAGAGGCAACTTCAAGGGTACAGTTTCAAGTTCTTTACTCACAATTCTTGTCACAGTCCTGCAGGGACCCTTGGACTGCTGGGACCACTGTCAGGGACCTCCGCCGTTTCTGGGTGATTCTGAGAGTAAAAGCCGGTACCCTTCTCTTAAGTGTCTCTGCCTTCAGCTGTCTTCCTTAGCCTTGCCTTGGTAGGTTGAACCTGGCTTGGCCTCCACAACAGCCTCCAGGCTGGGGAGTCACCTGTCAGCTGATTATCCCTTTTCTAGAGGTACTGCTGTGGGCTGTGGCCCAGGGAGTTTACAACATTCCCTGGGCCTCGGTTTTTACTGTCTGGAGATGATTTTGCACTCCTCCGGTTTCTAGGGACCGTCCCCTGTTGCAGCTTGATCCCTCCACCGATGTTCTTGTGGAACAGGCCACCGCAGCTCTACAGCTACCCGTGGCCCTGGGACCCCTTCTGTTCTCT
Organism: Anomaloglossus baeobatrachus; assembly: GCF_048569485.1. Lineage (NCBI taxonomy): Eukaryota > Metazoa > Chordata > Amphibia > Anura > Aromobatidae > Anomaloglossus > Anomaloglossus baeobatrachus. Next base: position 26,083,782 of record NC_134359.1, read on the forward strand.
GCTTGGTGTCACCTGGACCCTCTGAGTCCCAGGATCTTAACCAGGAAGCGTCTCTTTCTTTCCTTTCAGCTCCTGACTGACTTGGAGCTTTCTTTCCTTTCTCTTCTCCTCCTTGCCTGCCTCCAGCAGGCCTCCTCCTCCTTCCCCACTCTCTCTCGTTCTCTGACTAAAACTTGACCTTCCTCTCTTTGACTGCTCTCAGATGGCTCCTCCCACCTCCCCAGTTGCCCTGTTCTACCCTATAGGAGCAGGGATGGGTCTTACGACCCCTCCTAGCATGCAGCATGGGAGGGTTTTCTGCCACTTTCCCTGGTCCCAGTGTGTTCCTAGCAACGGGTGTAGTGTGGATTTACCAGGGGACCGGAGTTCACTCCTTTCCTCACCCAGAATGGGGCATCACACCGCTGGATGGGGTGCAATGACCTGTGGCGACGGAAGCCTCAGGGACGCCACAAGTACAATGTTGATTTTTTTTTTTGCATTAGACAGAACAGAGGCATATTTACCAGGATGGGACATATATACCAGGAAGGGGACAGTATAAAGCAGGAGCGGCCCAGCAGGGGGACAGTATACACCAGGAGGACCCCATGAAGGGCACATTAGATGCCAGGAAGGGGACAGTATATACCAGGAGGGCTCCAGGAGGAGGACAGTAGATACCAGGAGGGGGACAGTATATACCAGGATGGCCCCAGGAGGAGGACAGTAGATACCAGGAGATGAACAGTATATACCAGGATGGCCCCAGGAGGGGGGGCAGTAGATATCAGGAAGGGGACAGTATATACCAGGAAGGGAACAGTATATACCAGGAGGGGCCCATCAGGGGGACAGTATTCACCAGGAGGGCACCATGAGGGGCACAGTAGATAACAGGAGAGGGACAGTATATACCAGGAGGGGCACAGGAGGAGGACAGTAGATATCAGGAGGGGGATAGTATATACCAGGAGGGACCCAGGTTTGAGACATATAAAACCAGGATGGGGACATTTTTACCAGTAAGGGGTTATATATACACCAGGAGGTGGGCTAGATTGGGGAACATAGATACTAGGATGGGGGATATATATGCTAGGATGGGGGACATACTTACCAGGATAGGGGCATATATACCAGAATAGGGGACATATCTACGAGGGAGGAGCCCAGGATGGGGGACATTACTACATAATTTGGGGGAAGGATACTTGTATGTCTTTATTGGATTTAGAATGATAAATGCATACATACATATACATATATACATCTGACCAACATAAGTGGGGGGGCAGGTCCAAATTTTGCACCAGGGATCATCGAACACTAGTTACACCACTGAATGGATGGGAACTCAGTGGCAACATCAAGCCTATGATATCAATGAAAAGGCGTAATATTAATAAATTGGATGGCAAGACAAATGGATAGGAAGCTCAAGACCTTCGGACACGCACTGCCGGTAGAGAAGAACGGCCAACCTGAGGAACCTCTTAGCTTTGATGAGGACCAAACCGCAAGAGCTCAAGAAGTGTTGAAGGGTTTATGGTGCAACTAGAAGTGGAGTAGGACATGTTCTGTATAATTGGAAGGAAGACGTTGACTCACTTTCCCTTTGAGCACAATGTACCCCACTGGTCAATGTATTCCTATATGAGATACAGTAATAGAGGATAGTCAAAGTTTGATTAATCCTTTTTGGGCCTCTTCAAAAAGAAAGAGGTTTGTGTTGTTAAACTACAACGTCAACACCTTTTTCCATCCATGATCTATTGCAACTAATCAACAACTTTGTGTTCCAAAAAAATCCGACACTGAAATTAATTGAAATGAAATTAATTTTTTTATTTTTCAACAAGCATTTTTGTGTTTTCAAAACAACGTTTCGGTCAAAGGACCTTCATCAGGTTTTTTTTTTACACAAAGCTTGTAAGGTAGTGTGGATAAGCTACGATTTAGATAAGAAACTGCCTCTCCGGGTCTGTTATGCATGTGTTACAGACCCGGAGAGGCAGTTTCTTATCTAAATCGTAGCTTATCCACACTACCTTACAAGCTTTGTGTAAAAAAACCTGATGAAGGTCCTTTGACCGAAACGTTTTTTTGAAAACACAAAATTGCCTGTTGAAAAATTTGAAAAATAAAAAAAAATAATTTAATTTCAATTAATTTGAGTGCCGGATTTTTTTGGAACATTTTGATACGGGGTAGGACCCTATCCAGGCACCTTATATAATATAAGGAGTGCCGCACTTCTATATTTAATTAATCAACAACTTTACTATCCATAATTTTCAATTCAGTGTCTTAAAATGGTCCGGGGCATGGATAAATTTTACCATTTAAGATTTTAAATGGAATCTTTTGCTTTGAAAATTAAACCAAAAAGATTAAATTGTTTGTTGTTTGTTTTTTAATTAGCACCGTATTTTCACTTATTGGTTCCAGCCATTGATGGGTTTAATGAGTTGGACATAGTCTCTGTGCAAATGTTGAAAGCAATTCGTCTATGTAATTAACCGAGCAATTCACCGAACGCTCCCTGTAATAGAAATGAAATGTACACAGCGGATATTCGGGAATTTATGGTGGAACAACGCGGATAAATGTGTGTTTGTTTTTTTCCTGGATCTGCACGGGCTGCGCCTTGTGCTATAGTTTATGATGTTCATTATATGAAAGCCACTTCTTTTGGATATTAGAGAGGTTTTTTCTGGCTGGTAAGTCATTTTTGCAAAGAAAGACAAACAAAATCCTAGACTATGATGTACCGGATCCTAATGGGCTCAAAAGCCAGCTGCGAATTAGAAAACTTATTACTATAATAATTCTATTTTTTTAAAAAAAATATATATATATTATGTAATTTCAGAAACTTAAAGGGGTTGTCCAAAGGATAAAAAAAATATTAATAGGTTCAAACTAGTAAAAAAATATGGACTAATAATAATAATAATAATAATAATTAATACTATAAAATACTATATTATATTATATAATTATTAATTATATATTATACATAATATATAACGTAACAGAAAAAAATATATATTGTATTCCTATGTAAGATCTATTCCTATATATTATATAGAGTTATTACACACAGAGGGATCTATTCCTATATATTATACAGAGTCATTACACAGAGGGATATATTCTTATATATTATATAGAGTCATTACACACAGAGGGATCTATTCCTATATATTATATAGAGTCATTACACACAGACGGATCTATTTCTATATATTATAAAGAGTCCTTACACACAGTGAGATCTATTCCTATATATTATATAGAGTTAGTCTTATATAATCTAATTTTCTCAGATAATGACATTTCTGTTTTCATTGGCTGTAAGCCATAATCATCAACATTAACAGAAATAAACACATGTAATAGATCCCTCTGTGTGTAATGACTCTATATAATATATAGGAATAGATCCCTCTGTGTGTCATGACTCTATATAATATATAGGAATAGATCCCTCTGTGTGTAATGACTCTATATAATATATAGGAATAGATCCCTCTGTGTGTAATGACTCTATATAATATATAGAAATAGATCCCTCTGTTTGTAATGACTATATAATATATAGGAATAGATACCACTGTGTGTAATGACTCTATATAATATATAGAAATAGATCCCTCTGTTTGTAATGACTATATAATATATAGGAATAGATACCACTGTGTGTAATGACTCTGGTGGCTCTTGAATCACTGACTCCAGCAGCGTCCACTCCTTGTGAATCTCACCCAAAATTTTTAATGGCCTTTTCTTAACAATCCTATCAAGGCTGCGGTTATCCCGGTTGCTTGTGCACCTTTTTCGACCACACTTTTTTCTTCCACACAACTTCCATTAATATGCTTGGATACAGCACTCTGTGAACAGCCAGCTTCTTTAGTAATGACCTTTTGTGGCTTACCCTCCTTGTGAAGTGTGTCAATGACTGCCTTCTGTACATCTGTCAAGTCCCCATGATTGTGTAGCCTACTGAACCAGACTAAGGGACCATTTTAAACACTTAGGAAGCCTTTGCAGGTGTTTTGTGGTAGTTATTCTAATTTTCTGAGATAATTAATTTTCATTGGCTGTAAGCCATAATTATAAACATTAACTTGAAATAGATCCCTCTGTGTGTAATGACTTTAAAATATGCGTTTCCCTTTTTGTATTGAATTACAAATTTTAATGTTATGGTGAAGAATCAACAACAAGTGGACACAATTGTGAAGTTGAGCGAAATGTATTGCTTATTTTAAACTTTTATAAAAAATAATAAACTGAAAATTGGGGCGTGCAATATTATTCACCCCTTTAAGTTAATACTTTGCAGCACCCCTTTTGCTGCGATTACAGCACAAGTCTCTTGGGGTATGTCTTTATCAGTTTTGCATATGGAGAGGTGAAATTCTCGCCCATTCTTCCTTTGTAAACAGCTGGAGCTGAGTGAGGTTGGATGGAGAGCGTTTGTGAACAGCAGTTTTCAGCTCTTTCCACAGATTCTCGATTGGGTTCAGGTCTGGACTGTGACTTGGCCATTCTAACACCTGGATACGTTTATTTGTGAACCATTCCATTGTAGATTTTGCTTTATGTTTGGGATCATTGACTTGTTGAAAGACAAATCTCCGTCCCAGTCTCAGGTCTTTTGCAGACTCCAACTGGTTTTCTTCAAGAATGGTCCTGTATTTGGCTCCATCCATCTTCCCATCATTTCTAACCATCTTCCCTGTCCCTGCTGAAGAAAAGCAGGCCCAAACCATGATGCTGCCACCACCATGTTTGACAGTGGGGATGGTGTGTTCAGGGTGATGAGCTGTGTTGCTTTTACGCCAAACATATCGTTTGGCATTGTGCCCAAATAGTTGGATTTTGGTTTCATCTGACCAGAGCACCTTCTTCCACATGTTTGGTGTCTCCAGGTGGCTTGTGGTAAACTTTAAACAACACTTTTTATGGATATCTTTGAGAAATGGCTTTCTTCTTGCCACTCTTCCATAAAGATTGCCAGATTTGTGCAGTATACGACTGATTGTTGTCCTATGGACAGAGTCTCCCACCTCAGCTGTAGATCTCTGCAGTTCATCCAGAGGGATCATGGGCCTCTTGGCTGCATCTCTGATCAGTCTTCTCCTTGTGTGAGATGAAAGTTTGGATGGACGGCCGGGTCTTGGTAGATTTGCAGTGGTATGATACTCCTTCCATTTCAGTATGATCGCTTGCACTGTGCTTCTTGGGATGTTTAACCCTTTCATGACCGGCCGATTTTTCGCTTTCCGTTTTTTTTTTTCGCCATTCTTTTTCTGAGAGACGTAACTTTTTTATTTTTCAGTCAATATGGTCATGTGAGGGCTCATTTTTTGCGGAACGAGCTGTACTTTTAAATGAAACCATCAGTTTTACCATATTGTGTACTAGAAAATGGCAAAAAAATTCCAAATGCTGAAAAATTGCAAAAAAAGTGCGATAGCACTATGGTTTTTGAGATATTTTATTCACTGTGTTCACTATATGGTAAAACTGATGTGTGGGTGTGATGCCTCAGGTCAGTGCGAGTTCGTAGACACCAAACATGTATAGGTTTACTTTTATATAAGGGGTTAAAAAAAAATCGGAAGTTTGTCCGAAAAAAGTGGCGCACGTTTTACGCCATATTCCGTGACCCGTAGCGTTCTCATTTTTCGGGATCTTAGGCTCAATGACGGCTTATTTTTTGCGTCTCGAGCTGACGTTTTTAACGGTACCATTTTTGCGCAGATGCTACGTTTTGATCGCCTCTTATTGCATTTTGCGCAAAAGTTGTGGCGACAAAAAAACGTCGTTTTGGCGTTTGGAATTTTTTTGCCGCTACGCCGTTTACTGATCAGATTAATTGATTTTATATTTTGATAGATCGGGCGTTTCTGAACGCGGCGATACCAAATGTGTGTATATTTTTTATTTTTTTAACCCTTTAATTTTCAATGGGGCGAATGGGGGGTGATTTGAACTTTTAGGTTTTTTTGGTTTTTTTTAATTTTTTAAAACTTATTTTTTTACTTTTTTTTTTTTATTTTACTAGTCCCCCTAGGGGGCTATTGCGATCAGCATTCCGATCGCTCTGCAGTATCTGCTGATCACAGCTGGAAGGCTGTAAACAGCAGATACGCTGTCTTTCTCTTTTGCTGTGCCCCGGGCACAGCGAAAGTGAAACCAATTCATGTGTAGTACAGGAGTCATCACATGACCCTGTACTACCATGACAACTATCGGGAGTCACGTGATCGCGTCACGTGACTTCCGGTTTCGGCGGTAAGTAAAAACTTTACCGCGATTGCGCTTATAATGGCGCTGTCATGTATTGACAGCGCCATATAAGGGGTTAATCGGCACGAGCAGATAACGATTCTGCTCGTGCCTAGCAGGCACACATCTCAGCTGTGAAAATCAGCTGAGATGTGTGCCGATCGCGGCATGCTGCCGCCGGAGGACCGCGGGCAGTAAGATTATGTCATTTAGGACGTAATTTTACGGCCCGCGGTCGTTAAGGGGTTAAAGTTGTGGAAATCTTTTTGTAACCAAATCCGGTTTTAAACTTCACAACAGTATCACGGACCTGCCTGTTGTGTTCCTTGGTCTTCATGATGCTCTCTGTGCTTTAAACAGAACCCTGAGACTATCACAGAGCAGGTGCATTTATACGGAGACTTGATTACACACAGGGGATTATATTTATCATCAGTCATTTAGGACGACATTGGATCATTCAGAGATCCTCAATCAACTTCTGGGGTGAGTTTGCTGCACTGAAAGTAAAGGGGATGAATAATATTGCACGCCCCAATTTTCAGTTTATTCTTTATTACAAAAGCTTAAAATAAGCAATACATTTCGTTCACCTTCACAATTGTGTCCACTTGTGGTTGATTCTTCACTATAACAGTAAAATTTTTATCTTTATGTTTGAAGCCTGAAATGTGGGAAGAGGTTGAAAAAAAAAATAATATATATATTAAGATTGAAGCTGTGTGCTGCCTTCACTTTTTTTGCTTCTCTTTGAAATTGGGTGAGACTGATTGGAAGGACTTTGCACCACAACAGGTTAAGTGCTGCACCTATTTTTGCATTATATATATATATATATGTATGTATGTATGTATGTATGTGTATATATATATATATATATATATATATACGGTTTGTGTATGTATATATATATATATATATATATATATATGTATATATATATATATATATATATATATATATATATATATATATATATAGTGCAAAAATAGGAGCAGCACTTAACCTGTTGTGGTGCAAAGTCCTTCCAATCAGTCTCACCCGATTTCAATGAGCAGCAAAAAAAGTGAAGGCAGCACACAGCTTCAATCTTAATATATATATTATTTTTTTTCCATATATATATATATATATGTACAGTAAATTCACATATGTCTGTATTCATGTTTTAAATAATAAAAAACAAAAAATAGTATATATATATATATATATACACACTATTTTTTGTTTTTTATTATTTAAAACATGAATACAGACATATGTGAATATATACGTGTGTATGTGTATACAGATATATAGTTATGCATACATATGTGCACAATGTTGTTATCTGTGCAATTAACACTAATTCATTGACCACCATTGTTCTTTTGATCTGCAGGTATCAATAACTGATTTCTTATGTTTTCTCCATTAATGAGATATGGAAGTGACAAGAGATTACATTTGTCTTCGATATAATGGGCTACAAAGGTTAATTTACTGTGCCGCTCTTAATTACCAGCTTGGACCTTTGACTCCCTTGTAATTATGGAGTTTGGAGACGCATTCGGCAGACGTAATGAATTACAGTTACCGGGCTTTTCTTTCGCAGTAGGTAGCTAATTACTTTAACCAGTTTCACAAAGTGCAGAAAACTAGTGACTGCTGAGCCTGGAATAGCGTCTCACGGAGAAGGATAGAGGATGATGCATATTTATAAAGCCGCTCGCTGAATCTTTGATCAACCTGTTCCTGTTCTCCGTGGATGTTACTTGCTGGGAGTCGCTGGTCTACACAATGCCATCCAGATATCCACCCAATTATGAAACAACTATGCATTTTGCCGGCAAATAAAAAATATCAATTACACCGGCTTCAAATCTGCATAGAAATAGATTTTAAAAACTGATTTATTTACATTATTTATTTATTTATTTATTTTTAAAATAACAAAAATGATAGATTGACTTGGCAGTATCCTCATGATCTTGGATATTTATTAGGGATGATCGAACACTTCGATTATTCGGCTTCGCGAATATTTTCCGAATACCTCGCCGCTATTCGACTATTTGATGCGCAATGTAAGTCTATGGGAAACCTGAATAGTTCCGAATAGTTGTTATTCGGGTTTCCCATAGACTTAAATTGAGCATCGAATATTCACGAATAGTCGAATAGTGGTGAGGTATTCGGAAAATATTCGTGAAGCCGAATAATTGAAGTATTCAATCATCCCTAATATTTATCCTCCCATAAAAGAAAAATCACATGTATCTGCAAAAATCAATAGGGTTTGCTGACAAGCTCATGTGTGGGGGAGGGGGTGCATGCGGACTGTCTCCTGCTGGGAGACTTATATATACAGGCTTATGCATAAAACCCTTTAAGAAATCATATTTAATCTCAACAGGTCTGTGTTATGGATCAGGAAAAAAGTACCACTATGGCATAAAATGGAGACACAAGGGATATAATATAGGACCATAGCAGCCTAGACATGCCTGGTTACTGCTACCGATCGTCCTGCTCCTCTGCTGCACTCTGTATAAACTTTTTGCCTCCAGTTTCTGCATTCCAGAAGACAAGTCCTTCACCGATTGATTCTTTAAAGGAGTTGTCCCATAAACAACATTTATGAGCCACCCACAGGATACATGATAAAGGTATGATCGCCAGGGGTCCAGCTGCTGAGACCTCCACAAATCATGAGAACAGGGTCCCAAAATCCATTATGTGAAAGATCACCGTACTGAGCATGTGCAACCACCACTCTTATTGACAATGAATGCACATGCTCAGTACACCTCTACTCATACAATGGTCTTTTGGGGCCACATTTACAGCATAGTTGAAGTTCTAGCATTCATACATTCATCACCACATCTTGTGGATTGGCTGCATATTTATCATGCAGAGGATCAAGACAATCAGCAGTGGATAAGTAACGAGCTAGCTATGGTAAGGTAATTGTAACCCTCACAGCTGGTGTAGTGGCAGTGAGCAGACTTAGTGGACTCATTGGACCACAGTTGGGATCCGGGCTTACCCTTTAGTGGGAGGGGCTTAACTAAGCACCCACCGTAAGGCAAACGCCAGGTACGACTGCCAGAGCAGTGACCGGGACTGTGGCAACTGACCTCCAGGACAGGTAACGAACACAGGAATAGCTGGGTACAGGTGGGGTGACTGAGGCAGGCTGGACAGGCGGGGATGGACAGGAATGGTGGTCCCAGCAGGGATACACAGGCATGGGAAGACAGTTACTGGAGACGGACACAGGGCTAAGAGGACAGGACAAGAGACCTGACAACCATCTAGGTAGCAGATTGGAAAACTGACTAACTAGAAGTGCTGCACAGGCATCTCCCCTAATGGGAAGGTGCCCTAAATACACTGTTCCTCTCACCTATAGGCTGAGAGGCATTTCCTGCAAATAGCAATCTGGCTTTCTAAGAGGAGGGCTGGTGTGCAAGCTTGCATCTTAGGTGCACTCCCGGGAACCCTGTATGGTATTTACAGGGCCCAGGAGGGGAAGGAGGCAGCAGCACAAGTGGATGGCCGGGGAAGTGATGACGACACAAACCGGCCAGGGTGGTGAGTAAGTCGGCATCTCTGCAGGTACGCCGGTGCTACGATAATGACTAGAAGTAGATAAGTATATTTGTCAAGTTATAGATTCACTGTAAACTGAGCATTTATTGATTAAATTCTTAATATACTTCTTTATGGTAAGATTATAGAGCTCTAAGTCTCCTGTAGAAATAAAAGAATCAGCCTGCATTGAGCCACCACTAGATGGAGCTTAGGAGCTTTCTGTATGACGCAAATATAATAAACCAGAAAGAATCAGTATGTAGGGAATTATTTTGCTCCCCCCAGTGTTGTCTGCAGGCATTCAACATGTTATTATTTATCTCTATGAGTTTATGACAGTACATTGAGCATTGGGGATCTCTAACCCCTACTAATGGATATCACAAGATAGAAGAGCAAAGTAAATGCTGGATGTAAAATCTTTTGCTAGGTGCAAAAAATATGGACCTGTGCGTTAAAACATTATAACATGATGGCTTTTCCTATACAACTGTGCTCCCAGTCACCTGAATATGTAGGAATTTATTGGCATACCCTTTCCCAAATAGACCTATCCTGAATTCCCCTGCACAGTAATCTCAGCAGCCTGCTGAGCAGAGGACTTGCAGCACATATATAGTCAAGGGAGTGAAAACAGCTGACTCAGCACTAACAGACTCACAATAAGGGGTTGCTAAATTCTCTTTAAAGGGAATCTGTCAGCAGGTTTTTGCTATGTAATCTGAGAACAGCATCATTGATGGGCCCAGACCCCGATTCTGGTGATGTATCACTTACTGAGCTGCTTGGTGCAGTTTTGATATAATCCCTGTTTTTTTCTGCAGTAAATGTAGCATTGGTCAGAATGCTGAGCTGTGTGTAGCTCCGCCCACACCACTGATTGGCTGGACTGCCTGGCCAGAGACATCCTGCTGAGAAAACACTGATTGTATTGAGCTGCTGAGGAAGTTACACTTGCTTGGAATCTGTCTCTCTGCCCCTACATTATGCGGCTGTAGGAGGTAGAGAACTATGTCCACTCCTACATAGATGTGCCATTGTATTATAAATGTAATGTATATAAGAGTGTATTGTAGATCACATAGGATGTAGCAGAGCTGGACGGGTGTGGTGTTCGGTTCCCCCTGACGGCCTCAGGTATTATATGTTTTATAGTCAGAAAATGTATTTGATAATGTTCATGCTTAGAATATGGTGAATAATGTATAATGTGTAATGTAAGATGCCAGCCCCTCGTGCTGTTTCAGGCGGGAGATGTGATATAGAGAGCCAGGAGCACTGTACATAAAGGTTAATAGGCAAGACAAATATACATATGTTAGAGGATAGGGGCAAGATGTGACATAAAATGTCTCATTAAATGCAGACTACACCCTAATAATTAATGCATCAATAGGAGGACCAAGGGGATAGTAGTCAAAGGTCATACACAGGACCAGTTAATTAAAAATAACATCAACGCTACTTTTTTGCAAAAATATAACAAATATTTATTGAATATAATAAATAGCAAAAAAGTGACATGAACAAGTAAAAAAGTGTACATTAAACAGAGATCAGGCTCAAAAAGGGATGTCACTGAAGTTCAGAACCAGGGGTCCACCATCCATCAGGGGGACAGTATCAAAAATGGTGAGGGCATGGTCTGGTAAACCTCCGGACAATAGATTAAAGATCACTCCAATATCACAAAAGATGCACACACATTTCAGCAAGCATTGAAGGTAACAATATCTATAAGGAGTCTAGTGACCGGAGGGTCAGACCATGAACCCAATATAAATAACATAGCAGGCAGGTAGCAATAACAATATATACCAGTTTATGTTAAATAATCCCTATCCTGCACTCACCCATGATAGTAAATGTGGAACCCGAGCAAAACGTGCCCCGACGCGCACGTTTCGTTGTCTTCTTCGGGGGGCCGTGGTGTAATGTGCCATACATTCAGCCGCGTTTAAATAGCCCGCTTCAGTGCCTGGTCGGGCAGCAATTGGTCGCGTGCGGGGTGGGACTCCGGCAGTGGGCCGCGTCATAGGGCATTCCCGGAACTGACGCGAGCACTTCCTGTGTCGTCACACAGAGCGCGCGCGTCACTCCGTACGGAAGCCGGCTGACGCGAGCATACCTGGAGTCACAGCGCGCACGCGCTCCACAGCCGTGGCCATTAAAAGAATGGGCAAAAAAGAGGGCAAGTAAAAAAGGGGAAAAGATATACTCATATTCATGCAGATCAATATTAAAAATAATCTGTCCCCACTGAGACTGTATCTGGTTTTGTGTAGGCCCATAATTGTAACCGATATCAATGGATGTCATTACCGGTGTCTCTTCTCTATGCCTGTTTTTCCGGGTTATGTTGGATGTGATGGTTTTCTCACATGCAGTCTCCTTATTTTTAATATTGATCTGCATGAATGTATGGCACATTACACCACGGCCCCCCGAAGAAGACAACGAAACGTGCGCGTCGGGGCACGTTTTGCTCGGGTTCCACATTTACTATCATGGGTGAGTGCAGGATAGGGATTATTTAACATAAACTGGTATATATTGTTATTGCTACCTGCCTGCTATGTTATTTATATTGGGTTCATGGTCTGACCCTCCGGTCACTAGACTCCTTATAGATATTGTTACCTTCAATGCTTGCTGAAATGTGTGTGCATCTTTTGTGATATTGGAGTGATCTTTAATCTATTGTCCGGAGGTTTACCAGACCATGCCCTCACCATTTTTGATACTGTCCCCCTGATGGATGGTGGACCCCTGGTTCTGAACTTCAGTGACATCCCTTTTTGAGCCTGATCTCTGTTTAATGTACACTTTTTTACTTGTTCATGTCACTTTTTTGCTATTTATTATATTCAATAAATATTTGTTATATTTTTGCAAAAAAGTAGCGTTGATGTTATTTTTAATTAACTGGTCCTGTGTATGACCTTTGACTACTATCTCCTTGGTCCTCCTATTGATGCAAGACAAATATACAGTAGTATTAAAAATATAAGACAGTTAAGTATTTGATATAGATAGGATTTTTCAGTGTAGTGTAACTAGGGACCAAGTGTGCAGGAGTGGGGTGTTAGTGGTAGTTAGTTTGTTAACATAGAGATGGAGACAAGGAGGGAGGAGTGAGCAGAGTAGGATTAGGGAGACAGGAAAGAGAGTCAGTGAAGCTACAGAAGTTCAAGTGAGTGGACAGGGGCAGATGTTAGGGCCTGCCCAGGACAAGAGGAATTGTCCCATGTGTAAAGAGCTCACCCTGCAGATGGACTTTAGAGTGTCCTAAAATCGGTGGGACGTCGGGGTATAGAGACCGCCGGCAGGACCCTGAACTGGTTGGGTGCTGCTAAGTTGTCCGAGGGCCCGATTGAGACACTGCAGCCGCAAGGAAAGATTACAGGGGGAGGAAGCACGAAGTGGACTCAGTTCCTGAAGGATAGTTCCCAGGAGGAGTGTCAGCATGGCAGAAACCCCCCTCAGAAGAGTAGCATTGAGTATCAGAAGCAAGGAAGAAGTGGTGACCTTCAATAAATTGGCTCCTGATTGTTTTACAAGAGACTTGCATGTGGTTTGTGTCGCCCTCCCGGTCTACCAGGAGGACCCGCAGGCATGATGGAGGTAGCACCGGATGTTATTGTAAGTGCCTCACACCCCAACAGGAGCATCACATGGACATACACATTTAGGCTGGTTTCAGACGACCGTGTTTTAGGTACGTGTGACATCCGTTTTTAACACGGATGTCACATGTACCCATGTTCCCCTATTGTGCACTCTCACACGGACCGTGTGGCCCCGCTATTTCACATGGAGACGTGCCTGTTTTTTCTCCAGCAGCACGGATGTCACACGGACTGCACACTGATGTGATCCGTGTGACATCAGTGTGACACGTATCGGAGAAAACACGGGTTTTTAAATAAAAAGATTTTCTACAGTTACCTGTATCCAGCGATTCTGTCTCCGGCTCCTGACCCCCGCTCATTATTTTCATTGATTATTCACCGCAGTGAGCAGCTGGGAGCAGGGGCATCGCGGTGACAGTGAAGGAAACAGCACCGCCGAGGACATCACCGCCAAGGACAGCATTGCTGGGGACATCGCTAGTGACAGGTGAGTATCCTCCCAGCAGTGTGTGTGCAGGGACATCCAAGAGGTCATCGGATTTCCCAATGAACTCTGATGACCTCCTGATGACACCCCTGCAACAACTGCGCTACAGCGAGTGTCACAATGGTGACTTCCAGGGGTTCATGAGAGTTCATTGGGAACCCTGATGAGTCCCTGGATGTCACTGCACAAACTGCTATATACTCACCTGTCACCGGCGATGTGCCCGGCGGTGCTGTCCTCGGCTGTGCTGTACCCAGCCTGTCCCCGCGATGCTCCGGCTTCCAGATCCTCAGGCAGTGAATAACCAATGAAAATAATGAGCGGGGATCAGGAGCGGGAGGCAGCAGAGCCAGAGACAGCATCGCTGGATACAGGTAAATATAGAACATCTTTTCATTACAAAGACACGTGTTTTACCCGGTACGTGTCACACGTATGCAAACACGGATGTCACACGTATGACCATAACCATGCGTGTGACTGGTACCTGATTAAACACGGACGTCTGAAACCAGCCTTACTGAAGCAAGAGGAAGCGCTGTCGGTCATCACCCAGCTCCGCTCTTCACTGCTCTCAGATTAAATAACAAAAACCTGTTGACAGTTTCCCTTCACGGGGTTTTCCTGGAATACAAAAACATATCTATTTTTTCCCAAAAAGGACCATCCTTGTATATGGGTTGTGTCTTGCAGTACACAGCATCATTGATGTAAATGGGAGTGAGCCACAATCCCGCACACAACCTGTGGACAGGAGCAGCGCTGCAGGAAACAGTGATGCTTTCTACTCATGAAGTTATGAACCCTTTTTTCTAGAAATGGTCTAATATAGATGTAGCAGTTGCCAACCGGACAGCCGCGGCACCCTATGGTGGTAGCATGCGCCACGCTAAGCTCCTGACGTAGTGCGCCGGCCTTCAAGTTGGCGGCTTTTCCTGAACTCAATTAGAGCTTTGACGTACACCGTCTCTACACTTTCTCTCCTAAAAACAATGTATTTATGAAGTTTCTCCCACTTCTGTAAAATCACACATCGAGCCGCTCACTTTTATTTTTTTTTAGCCTTAGTCAAACAAATGAAAAATAATATTCATTAACACATCCTGCGGTTTTGACAAAATTGAGAACTGAGAAAGGGCTGAGCTCGTAATCAAAGGCTTTCTGGACAAAAGGTCTTCGTATGCCGTTTACACGGCCGCGAGACACATGCTCAGACGTTGATGCTCACCGCAGTTGGCTTCGTCGGATCCGTCCGCACAGTCGGAGTCCTCATCACACACCCAGAGTTTAGAGATACAATGCTTTGTAGTTTTACATTGGAAGTGGTCGGGAGAGCAGCTGTTTTCAGCTACGAAAAAAAAAAGAGAAAAAGTTGAATTCATCCATTTTAATAACAGAACATTTTAATATAGAAGAGATATTCTGGAGCTTCGCGTTCAGTGGGTGTTAGGGCGAAGAAATTCCATTAGGCACACACTGAAATATGGAGCGTTCTTTCCCGTATATCGCGAGTAGGTGGGAAAACTCGACGGCTTTACATGAATCTGCGTAAGATTAGGACTTTAAATCATTTATAGATTTCTTTTCTAGTATGTGGGCTTATACGAGGATTGTAATAAATTGGGGACAGTTTAGAAAAAAGGATTAAAGTGCACCTTGAGCATATGTACAGTACAGACCAAAAGTTTGGACACACCTTCTCATCTTTAGAACAACTGTTAAGAGGAGACTGTGTGCAGCAGGCCTTCATGGTAAAATAGCTGCTAGGAAACCCCTGCTAAGGACAGGCAACAAGCAGAAGAGACTTGCTTGGGCTAAAGAACACAAGGAATGGACATTAGACCAGTGGAAATCTGTGCTTTGGTCTGATGAGTCCAAATTTGTTATCTTTGGATCCAACCACGTGTCTTTGTAGAAAAGGTGAACGGATGGACTCTACATGGCTGGTTCCCACCGTGAAGCATGGAGGAGGAGGTGTGATGGTGTGGGGGTGCTTTGCTGGTGACACTGTTGGGGATTTATTCAAAATTGAAGGCATACAGAACCGGCATGGCTACCACAGCATCTTGCAGCGACATGCTATTCCATCCGGTTTGTGTTTAGTTGGACCATCATTTATTTTTCAACAGGACAATGGCTCCAAACACACCTCCAGGCTGTGTAAGGGCTATTTGACTAAGAAGGAGAGTGATGGGGTGCTACGCCAGATGACCTGGTCTCCACAGTCACCAGACCTGAACCCAATCGAGATGGTTTGGGGTGAGCTGGACCGCAGAGTGAAGGCAAAAGGGCCAACAAGTGCTAAGCATCTCTGGGAACTCCTTCAAGACTGTTGGAAAACCATTTCCAGTGACTACCTCTTGAAGCTCATCAAGAGAATGCCAAGAGTGTGCAAAACAGTAATCAAAGCAAAAGGTGGCTACTTCGAAGAACCTAGAATATAAGACATATTTTGAGTTATTTCACACTTTTTTAAGTATTTCATTCCACATGTTTTAATTCATAGTTTTGATGCCTTCAATGTGAATCTACAATTTTTAGTCATGAAAATAAAGAAAACTCTTTGAATGAGAAGGTGTGTCCAAACTTTTGGTCTGTACTGTATATCGGCAGAGGTTATTTGGAGGACTGAATCTGTCCTTTGTCCAGCTTATAATAGGGTCAGGTTGTAGCAAATCAATGGGATACATTTGTAAAGATTTGCGGGCCATGAGGTTTCCAAATTACTTCCAGAAAGTATTCTACAGTCAAAATACAGTTTTTGGAATTCTAATTTGGTGGAGTATCACTCACAATGTATATTGGTATTTGGTATCTGATATATCAAGGGCCGATTCACAACCAGCGCCTCTAAACTTATATCCTTAAAGATCTCCATTATTTAATTAGCCTTCATGCCGGACATGGCACCTCCACAATCAGCACCCTCCATCTCTCACACACAACTCTCTCCTATTACGTCTCTCCACCCAATGGTCACTTCTCACACAGACTTTCAACTGCTGCCCCATAGAATAGTACACACATACATGATGATGTTCTTGTTATCCATGTATATAAGCCACTTGTGACAAATTACCACTAGGTGTCACCAGATGCAACTAGTGATGGGAAAGTCAAACAAACCGGAGGTCAGGAGCTAAGAGGTCACCTATGGAACACAGGGATGAAGCAAAGCCGAGGTGAGAGCACAAGCTGGCGGTAAAAAGTCAGGAAGTCAGGTAAGGTACACTGGGGGGAAGTGGAGCCGAGGTCAGGGTACAAGCCTGAGGTCAGAAGCAAGGAAGTCACGTAAGGTACACTGGAGGAAAGCGGAACCAAGGTCAGGGTACAAGCCAGAGGTCAGGAGCTGGGAAACAACGTCAGAGTCAGGGACACGGGAGGAGAGAGGTAACAACAGGTCTGTGGGTAAGAAGACAAGATCAAAACACAAACGGGAGCC
Source organism: Anomaloglossus baeobatrachus (assembly GCF_048569485.1). Taxonomy (NCBI): domain Eukaryota; kingdom Metazoa; phylum Chordata; class Amphibia; order Anura; family Aromobatidae; genus Anomaloglossus; species Anomaloglossus baeobatrachus. Next base: position 26,101,207 of record NC_134359.1, read on the forward strand.
AGAGCACTTACTGCAGGCAGGAACTATGACTGGCGGCGTTACGAGTAAGGTTGCTCCCTAATGAAGCAAAGCAATCACGCGGAATGAGACACCTGGAGAGAGGCCCCTCCCAAAACCAGCCGAGGATGGGAAACCACCCACCCACCTGCTCAAAATACAAAACAGAACACCGGCTCTATTGGCGAGTAAAGCACCACGGATCAGAACCATGACACCACTGCCAAGTTAGTGAGGCAGCAACTTACTCTGCTCTCAACATATAACTGCCCGACCAAGTTGAGCATTTATGTCCATGAAGGAGTTCGGAAAAATAACTGATGGGCAAATTTGATTAATGAGGGTACATTAAAGCCAGCTTTACACGTTGCAATGTATCTTACGATGTGTCGGCGGAATCACGTCGTAAGTGACGCACATCCGGCATTGTAAGGTATATTGCAGTGTGTAACAGCTACGTGCAATTGCGATTGAACGTTAAAACGTTCATCGCACGCACGTCGTTCATTCCTCATGGATTGAACGTCAGATTGTTCATCGTACCCGGGGTAGCGCACATCGCAGTGTGTGACACCCCGGGAACGATGAACAGATCTTACCTGCGTCCTGTGGCTCGCGGCCGGTAATGCGGAAGGAAGCAGGTGGCGGGATGTTTACGTTCCGATCAGCTCCGCCCCTCGGCATCTATTGGCCGGCTGCCGCGTGACGTCGATGTGACGCCGAACGTCCCTCCCACTCCAGGAAGTGGATGTTCGCCGCCCACATCGAGGTCGTATGGACAGGTAAGTACGTGTGACGGGGGTTAATCGTTTGTGCGGCACGTTCAACAAATTAAACATGCCGCACATATGACGGGGGCGTTGCAAATCGCATATGATATCGTATGCGAAATTGCAACGTGTAAAGCAGGCTTAAAGGAATCGTTCCATCAAAGTTTTTTTTTATCTTCTTAATAAATTGCAATCATCTTAATATATGGCACTCTGTACCTACAATTTCTCATTTTGCTTTTCTACTCAGTAAATTCTTCTCTTTTCTCTTCTCTATGTAGAAACATGAAGTCTCTTGTCTCCACATTAATCATTCCCCTCTTCAACTCCAGCAGAGTGAAGGCAGATAGCCGTAACGTACATGACTGAGGCAGTGATAGATCCAGGAAAGGGTTAAGGAGTAAGGGATGGGGGTTTTACCTAAGGAATGCGGTGGGGGGGGGGGGTGAGTGAGCAGGAGGAGAGACGGGGGGGGGGCAGGGGCCATATAAGAGATAGGTCCCATGTTAAGGTGTCATTCCTTTGTCCTGGACTCAAAGACTGAACCAGCAGTATGGATGCCTTGCTGAAGAGCGTTCAGGCCGCGGCTTTGACGTGTAGGCCCGAATGGATTCAGGCCCAGCTAGACGAATTGCTGAAGAGTGCCCGGGATACAGCATCTGTCCCTTCTGAACTTTCTGAACATCAAACTCTAAGAAGATCAAGACCTCCTGAGAGACTAACTTCTGAAATGGCCAATAGGACTCACAATAGGATCATAAGTCCTTCCGTTACTTCTAGGAAAAGAGCAAAGCGCAGCACGGCCTCTGATCCTTCTTACAAACCAGGAAGGAAACTACAGTACAAGAATAACAAAGGACAGAGAAAAGAGCCCGACCATCTAACCAGAGAGACACCAAGAAGTGCAAGGAGAAAGTCCAGCTCTACTGATGTGCCAGCCAGAGAAGCAGCCACACAAGCTACAACTGACGTGACAACAGCCCACCATGAATCCTTAGAACTTCCTCAACAAACTTGGTATCATTCTAGAGGACATCATACGGCCTTACCCCAGGAAATGAACCAACACGGGGGGACGGGCTTAGGACACACAACATTTCCGGATCCGGGTTCTCATTACACGAGGAGTGGTAGGAATCCAAAAAGACAACTGCGCAAAAGTACTTTAACCAGACAAAGACTTCGTCAGCCGGCTCAGGATGTGAGTCAGGCAATAAATCTACAGCTACAAGACTCAGAAGAGATTCCAGACAATGACTATGACACAGATAACGACTCCCCACTAGAGGGCAGCAGCACGCAGCACTTCAATAATGGAGGGGCTGTAGAGACTATAACTAATACGTCACGGACGGCTGGTCAACCTAGGACGCAGCCAGGTATTGGTGAGAACACTTTTTCTTGTCCTATATCTAGTGTAAAATCACCTGTAATAAGTCCAGTGGGCGCAGTTGGGGGTACAGTTCCCGGCAATGTAGGATGGGATCTTAATTCAGTAGTACAGCAATTAGTGTCAGGGGTTAAGGAGGCTTTGAGTCAGTCTAGCTTACCCATAACTTCTTCTCCTATTGCTGCATGGTGCGGGAATGGTCGCCGGACATCGGAGGTGGTAAGTCAGTCGTGTGCTGACCCAGAGACACAGGAGGATGCAGTAATTTCACAAGGGGTTACATTATCTGATGCAGCAAAAGGAGAATTATATGTATGTTTTGAGGGTCCTCTAGGAATTCATTTGAAACAGGAGGTTAGGGAGAAGATTTGGGCCGACGAATATGTGGAAATATTTTCATTATTGCCCTTAGAAAAATATAACTTGGATAGAGTAAGGTTTGATGAGAGAAAAAGAGAGGAACAAGAAAGACGGTATTGTCTCATCCCCCAAACATTTAGCAATTGGTTCCAGGCTTTTGCCATATTAGCAAGTGTAATAGGCCAAAAAACTCCTGAACATTGCTCTGCCTTATTTTGTTACATGAATTCTATCGGGGAGGCGCACCGTGTGTATGGAGGTTTAGCATGGCTGCGCTATGATGAGCAGTTTCGCCAACGAAAGGCTGGTCGCCAAGGGATTCGTTGGGATCACAAAGATATTAGTTTATGGATGCGTCTCATGACAGCGCCACGTGGGGTTAATCAGCCCTTTCAGGGCTATGTCGGCAGATCATCAGCAATCGGATTGTCGGCAGCAAACAGAAAAGGTTGCTGCTGGCAGTTCAATGATAGCCAGTGCAGATTCGGAAACACATGCAGGTACAAACATGAATGCACCTTCTGTAGTGGAAACCATAGCCTATCAAAATGCTTTAAACGAAATAAAACCCCAACAGCAGAGATTAACCAAAAAGGGGGAAACCCCAATTAGACTCGGGGAGATGGCGGGCTATCTAAGCAGGTACCCAGATAGAAAAGCAGCACAATTGCTGGGGGAGGGTTTCTCAGAAGGTTTTAAGATCCCATCTACTTCAGGCCCATTAACCTGTTCTCGTAACCTTGCTTCAGCTTATACATATTCTCACATTGTCTCCACAAAACTAAACAAAGAAATTGACCTGGGCCGCATGGCAGGCCCATTCCCCAAAATGCCAATAGAAAACTTAAGAGTCTCTCCATTGGGGGTGGTCCCAAAGAAGGAACCCAATAAGTTTAGGCTGATCCATCATCTGTCCTTCCCTCATGGAAGCTCAGTTAATGATGGAATCAATCAGGAACTTTGCACAGTCTCGTATACTTCATTTGATACAGCGATTGCATGGGTTCAGAAGTACGGCAGAGGAGCTTTAATGGCAAAAACAGACATTGAAGCTGCCTTTAGACTCTTACCAGTCCATCCAGAAAGCTTCCATCTCTTGGGTTGCCAGTGGCAGGGAAGGTTTTATGTAGACTTGTGTTTACCCATGGGCTGCTCCATCTCATGCTCCTTGTTCGAATCATTTAGCACATTTTTAGAGTGGGTAGTAAAGAAAGAAGCCGGCGTGCGTTCTGTCCTGCATTATCTAGATGATTTCCTATGTATTGGTCCACCAAAGTCATTTGTTTGTGCTTCATTATTGTCAGCGATTCAGTCGGTTTTTAAGCGTTTCGGAGTACCGTTAGCATCAGATAAAACAGAAGGCCCGTCTACACTTATCAAGTTTTTAGGAATTTTAATTGACAGTGAAGCAATGGAGTGCAGATTACCAGATGACAAGGTCAGTGATCTGCTGGAGGCAGTCAGAGAAGCTAGATCTCACCGTAAGATCAGATTAAAGGATCTACAATCGCTGTTAGGAAAAATGAATTTTGCGTGTCGCATTATTCCAATGGGTAGAGTTTTTTGTAGGCGCCTAGCTGCAGCTACCTCAGGCATAACCTTTCCACATCACTTTGTGCGGCTGGCTAGAACATTAAAGGACGATCTGGCGGTATGGGAACAGTTCTTAATGGAGTTTAATGGGAGGTCATTGTGGATCAGACCACCGGTTTCAAATTTTGATCTAGACATCCACACTGATGCAGCGGGATCAACTGGTTTTGGTGCATATTGTTCTGGACAGTGGTGTGCAGATAGGTGGCCAGAGAGTTGGAGAAACAATGGGTTAACACGAAACTTAGTACTCCTTGAATTGTTCCCCATAGTGGTTGCTTGTGAAATTTGGTGCAATATTTTCCGAAACCGAAAAGTGAGATTTCATTGTGATAACTTGGGAGTTGTAGAAGTCATCAACAAACAATCAGCTTCTTCCCTGCCTGTTGTTACGTTGCTGCGTCATCTAGTGCTGCGCTGTTTAAAGTCAAATTGTCAGATTACAGCTGTGCATGTCCCCGGTGTTTGCAATTCTGTGGCTGATGCTCTGTCTCGTTTTCAGTGGGACAGATTCCGTTCGTTAGCCCCGATGGCAGAGGTACAAGGCAAGAAGTGTCCGGATTTTCTGTGGTCACTGCCAGTGACACCGCATACGCTCTGATAGAACGGTCTGTGGGTGTAAGCACATGGCAGAGGTACCAGTCAGCATGGAGGGAATGGGAAGACTTGTGTGCTCTAGTGGGACATGATGCCAGTGTACATGACAATGTTTCCTTGTTGTTATTTTACATTAGCAGGGCCTTTGTGGACGGTACTTCATTGTCCAGTATTGATAGTAAAATGTCTGGATTAGCTTTTTGGTTTAAGTTGCACGACTTCACTGATTACACAAAGCATTTTTTAGTTAAGCAGGCTCTAAAGGGTTACAGGAAAAGTTGTAAGAAGACCAGAGATAAACGGCGTCCGATTTCTTTCCAGTTATTGCAGCAGATACTGAGTGTACTAGGCCGAGTCTGTAGCAGTCCGTTTGAAGTGTTACTCTTTAGTTGTGCATTCACACTGGCCTTCTTTGGAGCTTTTAGAGTCAGTGAGTTAGTGTCGAGTAGCTCCACCAGAAGTGGGGGTCTACAAGCCGAGGACGTGCATCAGTACACAGACAGATTGGAATGTTTTCTAGCAAAGTCAAAAACTGATCAACAGGGTAGAGGAAAATGGATCACATTGTTTCCTTTAAGCGGTTCCAGGGCCTGCCCGGTCATCTGTTTTAGAAACTATGTCTTAAGAAGGCCAAATATCCAAAGATCATTACTAATTCATGAGGATTGTAAGTCATTGTCACAATTTCAATTCACAGCAGTTCTTAAAAAATGCCTGACAATATTGGGAGAGTCTCCAAACGCATTCACTTCACACTCATTTAGGATAGGAGCAGCCACAGAAGCTGCTAGATGGGGCTTAGGGCCTGACATAGTTAAAAAAATCGGGAGATGGGAATCGAGCAGATTTAAGAGCTACATTAGATTACATTTATTATAAATGGCGTACATGTATATATATGGGTACATTTATTATAAATGGCGTACATGTATATATATATATATATGTGTACATTTTGGCAATCTTATAGTAGTTGTGTCTTCATTTAGACAATTGTGTGATAATTGTGTTTTTTGTTTTTTGTTTTAGCTGAACAGCAATGCCTGGTTTGGATCATGGGACATTCATTTGTTTTTTGGGGGGCCTTACGTGCAGCAGTCAGGCCTAATGGTAAACAGTTGGGGTTGCCCAGTTCCTTGGCACGGGTGACATGGATAGGAAAGAGGGGAATGCAGTGGCATCAGCTGTTAAAAGAAATCCAGTATCATGTGGAGTTCTACCGCCCCCCGGACGTCTTACTTATCCATTTAGGTGGTAATGATTTAGCAATAAGAACATCAAGACATTTAGTTAGGAACATAAAGCTCGATATGTTGAATTTATGGAGGTCTTACCCAGAAACAGTGGTGGTCTGGTCGGATATAGTAGCTAGACAAATGTGGAGAACAGCGCGATCAGTGGCTCGCATCAATAATACAAGGATAAAGGTTAATAAAAAAATAACAAAATTTGTGTTGGAAAATGGAGGGGTGGCCATACGTCACCAGATGCTTGAAAATACAAAGGAACATTTTTGGAGAGATGATAAGGTACATCTTAATGACATTGGCATTGATATATGGATGTTGGGAATACAAGAAGGAGTAGAACGAGCCATTAAGTTGTGGAGGAACTCACTCTTGTAAGGTGTCACAAGAGCGAGTCTTGGCGGGATGTGGTTGTTTAAACCCCCTCTTTGTTGGTTGGAGAATTATGTTTTTAATGGGGTCCCTGGGCCAGAGCTCAGCGGACAGTGGAATATGGGTCCCTGGGGAGGAGCTCAGTGGACAGTGGAATAGATGGGTCCCTGGGGAGGAGCTCAGCGGACACAAGGAAAATGATCAAGGGGTATACCCAGATTCCCCCTTGAGCTAGGTGTACACGGCGGAGGGGGATATGGGGCTGGGATTTATAACAACCACATCTCTGGGCCGATAATCTTGTTTTTTCTTGTTGATGTTTTTTCTTATAAAAAATAAAGGGCTGCTGTGGCCAAAATTTTAATCCATGTCACGCAGTGTGTGGTGTCTTATTTATTAGGTTACCAGGAGCGCAATTCACTAGTCCATCAGTCAAGCAGAGTGAAGGCAGATAGCCGTAACGTACATGACTGAGGCAGTGATAGATCCAGGAAAGGGTTAAGGAGTAAGGGATGGGGGTTTTACCTAAGGAATGCGGTGGGGGGGGGGGGTGAGTGAGCAGGAGGAGAGACGGGGGGGCAGGGGCCATATAAGAGATAGGTCCCATGTTAAGGTGTCATTCCTTTGTCCTGGACTCAAAGACTGAACCAGCAGTTGTCCCACCCACCCTCCCTACAATAAAGGAAAATGTATCAATATCAGGACTTTGCAACACTGTCAATATCTAACAATGTTTTGGTATTCGTACCGTTAATGATTGTTGTACGTATACCCTCTTTCACTTGTAAAGCGCCATGGAATAAATGGCGCTATAATAATAAATAATAATAATAATAATAATAAAGTATTCAACATCATCGGTATTTTATCAACATTATTAGTATTGTATCAATTGTTATCAGTAATGTATCCAAATTGACAATGTCATATCAACATATTAATATTGTATTAACTTTTTAATATTGTATGTTACAGCAGCATTTGGCGGCGGGATGTGGTTGTTTAAACCCCCTCTTTGTTGGTTGGAGAATTATGTTTTTAATGGGGTCCCTGGGCCAGAGCTCAGCGGACAGTGGAATATGGGTCCCTGGGGAGGAGCTCAGTGGACAGTGGAATAGATGGGTCCCTGGGGAGGAGCTCAGCGGACACAAGGAAAATGATCAAGGGGTATACCCAGATTCCCCCTTGAGCTAGGTGTACACGGCGGAGGGGGATATGGGGCTGGGATTTATAACAACCACATCTCTGGGCCGATAATCTTGTTTTTTCTTGTTGATGTTTTTTCTTATAAAAAATAAAGGGCTGCTGTGGCCAAAATTTTAATCCATGTCACGCAGTGTGTGGTGTCTTATTTATTAGGTTACCAGGAGCGCAATTCACTAGTCCATCAGTCATGACCCAGCTGCTCCCTCCTCCCCTCTGCCAGGGACTTTTCAGTGATGACTGAGGCAGGGAAAAGAGATGTTCTGTTTCTACTTAGAACTTAGAAGGATTCATCTAGTCAGTTTTTTAATCACTTGATGTCATAGACCTAATGGAAAATAGAGGAATTAACTGGGTAGAAGGGCAAAATAATTAATTGCATATAATATGATAATTGCAATATATTAAGAGGATACAAATGTTGATTGGAGTGTTTTTTTTAATGTTTTAGTAAAGATAACTTGGTGCAAAGGTTCAGAAACCGTAATCTCAAAATGTGGTCATCCTTTCCGAATGCAATTGCTTTCTTCCGCTGCTCCTTTCTAGGAATATTAAGCATTTATGAAAATCCCTTTGTGCATTTCGCCATGATTTATCGCTCCATAATGTTGAATTATATCACATGAGAAAACAAACAATATTATTTAGCTACTTGATTTCACATGTTGCTTTCCTCCATTTGCATAATGATCACAGTTAACTCACGGCAATCAATCTCGTCTTCTTCATCTCCGCAGTCGTTCTGGCCATTGCAGCGGAGATTTATCGGGATGCATTTCTGTTTCTTGGTGCATTTGAACTGACCCGACAGACAGGCGTAGGTGTCTGCAAAGCGAATAGGAAAAATCATGAGAAAGTTTCCCTCCCGAAGAGAAATCAGCGGAGCTGCTGCTCCGATCGAGTGTCTCATTCATCCCGCTCACTTTGCATAATCACCTACCACAGTTGAGTTCATCGGAATTGTCCCCACAATCGTTTTCTCCATCGCATATAAAAGCTGGGAGGGCGCAAAGTCCGCTGCCACATTGAAACCTCCCCGGCTGGCACTTGAATTCGGCTGTGAAAATAGAAAATTTATTCAAATTTATGAGAAAAGGCAGGATCGCAATCACAGTTATGTACAAGTAGGACAGGAAAGTGGCTCTTGTGCATCAGTCAAGTAATATAATCATTGACAGAAGGGTTGGATAAATAAAAAAAAGAACTTTTATTCTGCATTGGATCCGAAAGGCGGAAAAATATATCAAGACGCAGGCTCATCTTAGGAAATGGTATATGAGGGTGTAAATGGGCCATTCCCATAGCAAGAATATAGCAATAAAAGAGGAACAGGAGCGGTTCCGGCAAGTCAAAGTCGAAAATCTGTGAATAATTCGAAGATGGAGATGAGCACTTAGATTCGGGCTGCCCTGGTCCAGTCCTCTGTGGAAGTTGGTTTTCACTTCTGTACCCGGCATCCTTGGCCCTCAATCATCGGCTCCTCTGGGGCTTATCAGGTCCTATGATGTCATAATGATGCAGGGCCTAGGAGGTACCAGAGCAACCCAGGATGCTGCACTGAGGATGCCCGATGCCGAGGTGAAGACGGGCTACCACGCAAGACCGGACTGGACATCAACCTAGGCCAGCACAAATTTAATTTCTCATCCATAATGATGATCACTACTTACAGGGATAAAGGACAAACATATCCATCACCCAGCATGCCCTGAGGGGTAACCACAGCCCACCCACATGACAAATCTGCAACAAGGCCTCCAACCACTATGCATTTTTAATAGGGATGATTAAATATCACAAATATTTGGTAATATTCGGCTTCGCGAATATTCGACGAATAGGCCGCCACTAAGCGAATATTCGATGCACAATGTAAGTCTATGGGAAGCCCAAATAGTTGCTATTCGGCAACTATTCGGGTTTCCCATAGACTTACATTGCACATCGAATATTCGCAAATAGTCAAATAGCGGCGACCTACTCGTCGAATATGGGCGTAGCCGAATATTTGAGGTATTCGATCATCCCTAATTATTAAGTTTTCTCACACAGGATCTTTTGTGACTTCTTTAATGACTGGGACACAAGTGCAAAAACCTCTGGCCCTCCAATACTTACACCCTTGTCAATGTCACATGGAGATTTTCCAAACTTTGCTGACTGTCATGGCGGCGTCAGGTTCTGTTCAGACTACAGATTCTGATGCGCTGCCTGATAGCTCCTCTGGTGTCTGTGATCTATGCAGCCAGAGTTGGGCGTCAACCTGCTGAGTATTAATTCAGAGGCAGGCTAGCAGGAGTTAATCTCTGCCAGTCTGTTTGTTAAGCTCCTTTGATGACCTGCTGTGGGGGAGCCAATCACATCTGCTCACCTCTTATATATGGTTGCTGGATCCTTTCACCTATGGCAGCTATAGTTTACATTTGTTGGTCTGGAGAGGTGTGGGGATCCAGACTATCTGATGTGATACCTGTTGCTGTCTGCTTTTGTGGAGTTAACTCTTGTTGCCGTTTTATTGCTACCCTCCTGCTCTTGTTTTTCTCCTGAGTATCTTTTTGTCTATTCCTATGTGTGTGCAGCGTGTCATAGTTTAGGTTTTCCCTTGTCTGTCCATATCTGTTTACCATCTTGCTCCTGCCCCATCTGTCCCTAGGGGTAAAGGGGTATTAGAGTAGTATTTCTCATGAGTGTAGAAAGGCACATAACTCTAGCATCTCCACTGTAGTTTTGTGGAGTTAACCCTTGTTTCCGTTTTGTTGCTACCCTCCTGCTCTTGTTTTTTTCCTAAGTCTCTTTTTGTCTATTCTTGTGTGTGCAGCTTGTCGTATTTTTCGTTTTCCCTTGTGTGTCCTTAACTGTTTACCATCTTGCTCCTGCCCCGTCCATCCCTAGGGGTAAAGGGTTATCAGAGTAGTATTTCTCATGAGTATAGAAAGGCACATAACTCTGGCATCTCCACCATTAGGAGTAATCCGGAGGTGAGGATTATATTCAGTATTTTTTTCACCCACTGCAAACAAAGAGCACAGCCTAATAACCCTCGGTCCGAATTTTATCTTTGCGTTAAACAGCTCATAAGTGGTTCAGTGCATAACAAGGAGACCGCATAATGGTATATACATCTTTTCAGGGCATTTAGAAGCTTTAAAGTATTGAGACTGCAGTGAATTTATTCTCTGGAAATTACATTTTTTTGTTAAAATTTGTCAAAGCTGCCAAATGAGAACTTCAAAGGATTCTCTAATTTCTAGGATACATATTATAGCTGGTTCTTTAGCTACATGGATTTACCGCTATTGCCAAGTATCATATCTACAGTAGCTCTGGCCATGCCCAATATACGGATGAGGTTATATGCAGTGATGGTTCCAGAGGCAAAACTGTACACTATGTCCATAGTGACTGCACCAGCAGAATAGTGAGTGCAGCTCTGGAGTATAATACAGGATGTAACTTAGGATCAGTACAGGATAAGTAATGTAATGTACGAGGGGCTGCTGATAAGTCTTTGGCTTTACCCAGAAAGAAACGAGATTTGATGATGAAACTTTACATTTCTTCCACATACTCTCCACTGATGATAACACACTCCTTACATCGGTATTCCAAGTTCTGTAAACCTAGCAAAAAGAAGGATTTCTGTTGTGCCTCAAACCAGGCATCCGTATTAGCCATGGCATCAGAAATGGTGTGAAATTTGGTATCCTTGAGGTGTTTCTTCAGATTTGGAAACAGATGATAGTCAGAGGGAGCTAAATCTGGTGAATAAGGTGGATGGTCAAAAAGCTGGCAGCTCAGCTCTGCAGATTTTGCCGTGGTCACTTGTGCATTGTGAGCGGAGGCTTTGTCTTGCAGGAACAAGATTCCTTTGGACAGCTTGCCGCATCTTTTGGCCTTCAGAGCTTCCTTCAATTGGTCCAAAAGTTCAATGTAATACCTTGCATTGATGGTGGAACCCTTTTGAAGGTAGTCCACTAGCAGCACACCTTCCTTATCCCAGAACACAGACGCCATCACCTTAGTGGCTGATTTTTGCACTCTGAACTTCTTTGGACGAGAAGAACCACTGTGTCTCCACTCTGTTGACTGCTCCTTATTTTCAGGGTCATACAAATAAATCCAGGTCTCATCCATAGTGACCAGTCGATCCAGGAAGTTCTTATCAGTCCGGAAACGCTGACAAATGGACCGGGAAGTTTTCACTCGCTGCTTCTCTGATCTGTTGTCAAACATTTGGGGACCCACTTTGCAGATCGCAAATGTTCATGGATAATGACACAAACACGATCACGGGAAATCCCCATGATGTCTGCTATTGCTTTAGCTGAAATTCGTGGATTCTCCAGTATGTGGTTGTGCACAGCATCGACGATCTCCGGAACAACAACCACTCTCGGGCGTCCAGGACGTTCCTCATCATTGGTGCTAAAGTGGCCCGTTTTACATTTGGCAACCCTTAACTGTGGAATATGAAGGGCATTGATTCCCCAATGTCTGCGACATATCACCATGAATATCCTTGTGGACTTTCCTTGCAGAAACAAGAATTTTATCCCTCCTCTGCTCTCACTTGCTGCGAATATCGCATCATTTTGTTTTCCCGCGTGCGTAGAACACTGTTGCCATAAGCAGCAAACACAACATTTTGAAAACATATATTAGACACATAAGGCTTTCATGTGATGTAACATTCGTTACCATAGAAACAAAAAAAATCACAAAGCCAAAGACTTATCAGCAGCCCCTCATATATGCACCTCCAGAATAGTGAGTGCATTATCTATAAATTTCTCAAGGTTCATGTAGATGGGTTTTCTATGTGATCTTTAATGGTGCGCTGAGTGAATATACCCTTTAAGAAGTAAACATCTAGACAATGTAGATTGGGGCTTAGTAAAGGAAACAATGCATTTGTTTTACTATAATAAGAGACCATGCCGCAGACGCGTCTCACATTCATTATATTAATCTCGGTGTAATGTCTGCCAGCTCCAGATCCGAGTTGCTTAATATACTGGGTAATTAACTAGAGCGCCCTATATTTTATGTGCAAATCCTGTTCCTGTTTAATTTAGCCTCCGTTCCCGAGAAGGTAGCGAAGTGTGAAGTAGTTTGTATTCTGAACTTTTTTGCACATTTTAAATAACCTGGCTCTGCAGTAAGAGGTGCTAATTAGATCAAGAGCGTGCGCTTCATACATGTGCGGAATTATGTATCGGGACCAGTTGTACTTTTTCACAGCCTCTGAATTATATGCACAGTCTTTACAATATAAGGATAGTTCTGGTAGCTCTAAACTAATAATGATGAGTTGCTGCGATGAAAAGCTTTCATATATCCGGTGTATTCACCGGATAGGCAAGAACAAGTAACGTTTGTTGAGTTAATAGGCTAAATAAAAAAAAAATCAATGCACGTGGCAAAGGAGATCCTTTAGGCAACTGATTGGTAATGAATGGTGCAAGTATTTGGGCTCCGCACTGTATAACTGTCATATACTGTAGTGTACAATGGCAAAGACAAGCACACAACCCCTCCATGGCCAAGCAAGCAGTCCCTGTGGATCAGAACCCGTAGGCATTCCAATGGAGAGAGGAAAAAGCCACTGCCAGAAACCAATCTCCCCTTAAAATAAAAGGACTGGGTATTAAAATTCAGTCCATCTAATATTCTTTTCACATTACTAATGTAGGGCTTAGTGGCAGCTGCGAATAACCCCTTATTACTCGGATTGTCAGCACACCAGGGCAATCAGGAACAGTCAGATAAACTTCTGGGATTGTCACATCTAATGGATGTGGCAATTCTGGGAGGCTGTAGGCTGCTATTTTTAGGCTGGGGGGTTCCAATAAGCATGGTACTTTCCAGGTTGAGAATACCAGCTCCCAGCTATCAGGCTTTATCATGGCTGTGTATCAAAATTGGGGGGACTGCATGCCATTTTTTTTAAAAATAATTTATTTAAATAATTAAAAAAAAGCCACATGCAGTTCCTCTTATTTTGATACACAGCCAAGATAAGTGCATGGCTGGGGACTGCAACCTGTAGCTATATGCTTTATCTGTGCCTGTATCAAAAAATGGGGGACCCTATCAAAATGTTTTATTTTTTATTTTTACTCCAATCTACAGTGACTCACTGTTAATGTCTGTGACTGGATGCAGTCAGACGCTGTCACACAGGCTGGGGGCGCGTCTGACTGCAACCAATCACAGATGCCAGGACTGCCAGTGGGTGAAGCAGTGAATATGGCAGCGGCCTCGGAAGAAGAGTGAGTAGCCGCCGGAGCAGTTACAGCTGCGCCAGAGTCTTGGTAAGTATGAAGCGCTTGCTCCAATTCCCATATCCCTTCTACCACAATTTTTATGTGTTCCGGATTCTGGTCCCCATAGACTTATATGGGGACCAGCGTCCGGCCAGATATTTGAGATCAATTCTGGGCTGCAACCGGATTTTTTTTTTTTAATCCGGTTAGAGCCACCGGTCCCCATTATCTGCGAGTCCGCCCATCACTAATTGTGTAGCAAAATTAATGCCACTGAAAACTACAACTCATAGTTACTTAGGTTGAGAAAAGCCCTAGGTCCATCATGTTCAACCTTCCTCCACTAGTTCTACATTTGGTCACTAAGTCATTTATAACCAACAATGTTGTGTGTAGTGAGGAAATCATCCAGCCCTGATATAAAAGCTGTTATAGTATCTGCCATCACTACCTCTTGTGGTCGCCATTCCACAGTCTGACTGCTCTAACTGTAAACAACCCTTTCCTATTTAGCTGCCGGAATCGCAGTGCAACTCATCTCACAAAGAAAACAAAACCTCACGGAAAAATAAAAAAAAAAAGGTTATGACTCTTGGAAAATGGAAAGGAAATAATACGAATGCAAAAAAATTGGAAATTGCCATGTTGGTATATAAAACTTTGTATAACAATGGGGCTAAATGAATATTTAATTACTGTATGTTGGTATTATTTGAGAACTGCTTTTTTTGTCTTAAAAAGTCTCAATTTTTTTGCACATTGTTACTTTTTAGTATTTCACGAAATTGTTTTAGTTTTTCACTAAATTGTTACTTTTTAGTATTTTACATCACTTTCACCCCTTTTTTTTTTAAAGTGCGTGTTATCTGAGCTTGGTTATCTATGTAAATAATATGCAAGAAAAGTTTATGAATTTCAACTTTCTGGAAAATCGCAAATAATCATAAATTAAATTCAATAGAGGGTTAGCATAAAAAAATCAATTCTAGACAAAAGTGCTATAACTAAAGATCTAAAGCCACAAATAAAACAAACTTTATAAATTCCCTTACGATGAATTCTACCCCAAATTCCATTTTAATCCATTATAATATGAATAAGTCTGGTGTAAAAAAAAAATCAAAACGTTCACGCTCAACTTACGACATTCGGGAGGCTCATCGGATCCATCTCCACAGTCGTCTACTGTGTCGCATTTCCACCAAAATGGAATACATTTATCTGTATTGCAGCGGAACTGAAAGAAAATAACCTTCCATTAATGATTTAATGAAAGCTTTGCCTTGATGAATGATTGTTGTTGGAGATGTATAATTCTGTTTTCTGCTAAGCTATGGCCTGTTTAATATGATAGATGTTTTTTTGCGTTCATGGAACGGTGGAATCATTTGAATGTTTCAAAGCCTCGGTTTCTTTGAAGATCCTTACAGAACATTTCTCAGTGAATCTAAATGTGACAGACGTTCCTCCGTAGTTAGCTAAACCTGTTATGAGCTTTAAAAAGTAAATCGGTGAATATTTTTTAACGCTAACTGGAATAAATGTGTCAAAAAAGAAGCAAAAACAATCTGCCGGGTGTCCAAAATCAAACAAGCAAAATCTACCGCCTGGTACTCCATCAGCTATGTTACTTATGCTAATCCATGCATGACCGGTAGGAATCTTTGTCAATTGTAGGATGGAGTCAACCACGCTTTTCTAATTTGAAGCCTTAATCCAGATGCCCCACATTTCGAATACGGAAAGAAATAACTATAAGGTTTTTTTTTATTTTGGTTATGAAATTCTTGAGTCTAAAGATACAACAGTCCTTGATGATACATTCGCTTTACACTTTACAGTCGGTGAAAATCCCAATCTGTGCTCAACAAAGAAGACATAGGAAATAACTGCAAGTACTTAGGTTACGTTCACACTATGCCTCGGTAAATATATTTGGCCGCGCTGCATAACTGGAGGCAATAATGAGATATGTATGATATACAGTACAGACCAAAAGTTTGGACACACCTTCTCATTCAAAGAGTTTTATTTATTTTCAGGACTCTGAAAATTGTAGATTCACATTCAAGGCATCAAAAGTATGAATTAACACATGTGGAATGAAATACTTAAAAAAGTGTGAAACAACTGAAAATATGTCTTATATTCTAGGTTCTTGCTTTGATTACTGCTTTGCGCACTCTTGGCAATCTCTTGATGAGCTTTAAGAGGTAGTCACCGGAAATGGTTTTCCAACAGTTTTGAAGGAGCTCCCAGAGATGCTTAGCACTTGTTGGCCCTTTTGCCTTTACTCTACGGTCCAGCTCACCCCAAACCATCTCGATTGGGTTCAGGTCTGGTGACTGTGGAGGCCAGGTCATCTGGCGTAGCACCCCATCACTCTCCTTCTTAGTCACATAGCCCTTACACAGCCTGGAGGTGTGTTTGGGGTCATTGTCCTGTTGAAACATAAATGATGGTCCAACTAAATGCAAACCGGATGGAATAGCATGCCGCTGCAAGATGCTGTGGTAGCCATGCTGGTTCTGTATGCCTTCAATTTTGAATAAATCCCCAACAGTGTCACCAGCAAAGCCCTCCCACACCATCACACCTCCTCCTCCATGCTTCACGGTGGGAACCAGCCATGTAGAGTCCATCCGTTCACCTTTTCTACAAAGACACGGTAGTTGGATCCAAAGATCTCAAATTTGGACTCATCAGACCAAAGTACAGATTTCCACTGGTCTAATGTCCATTCCTTGTGTTCTTTAGCCCAAACAAGTCTCTTCTGCTTGTTGCCTGTCCTTAGCAGTGGTTTCCTAGCAGCTATTTTACCATGAAGGCCTGCTGCACAAAGTCTCCTCTTAACAGTTGTTCTAGAGATGGGAAGGTGTGTCTAAACTTTTGGTCTGTACTGTACCTTAAAGGGAACCTGTCACCAGATTTGGCAACTATAAATTGTGGCCATCACCAGTGAAACCTTATATACAACATTCCAGAACACTGTATATAAGAGCCGAGGCCGCTGTGTGGAACTCACATATCACTTTTATCACACTCACCTAGGGGGCAGCCGGGTCCGATGGGTGTCGCTGCTCTCCTGTCCAGCGCCTCCTCTCTGCTACGATCTCCCTCTTCCTTCTTCTGAGGCCCGTGTGCATAACGCGTCCTATGTCCTCCACACTGGCTGGCATTGAGGTCCTGCACAGGCGCATTTTGATCTGTCCTGCTCAGGGCAGATCAAAGTATTGTAGTGCGCATGCGTGGGTGCTCTCCTTTCCTCGCGCCTGCACATTACAGTGCTTTGCTCTGCCCCAGACACCTAATTTTTAGGACAATTAACTTCTTTCTGAATACAATAACACCCATGACGGTCTAGGCTGTGGCACACAGCTGTCTTTTATACAATTTACCTGCCGCAGACCCATTGAATCATCTCACTCATCTGCTCGGAAGATCTTGTTTCCATTGTTGACCAGAGATTTAGATAAATTATTTCTGCCGACAACATCTGGTCAACAAGGAAGCAGCGCCGGTTGTTTCAATTACGTATCGACAGTTAATAGAGGGAGAGCATTGCAAGTACGGGTGAATGATTAGTCTGGTGTCTCTTATCAGACTTCCTAATGTATTTGTAAAGTGCTTGTAGACACATTGGGAATTCTACCGGCCGGTAAATTGTGCTTTATGAATGCAGACAGGCAGTTTAACGCAGACTAGTCAAAAGACGAATAATGCATTTTAGCAATTAAGCAATTCAGATGACAGTGGGGAACGTTTTTATGATGCGGCGGCGGATGGTACAAAAAAGTTTGAAATGTAATTATGTTTAATCGTATGATATTTATCATGGGCACATCAAGGCTCGTAAAGTTTACGGAGAATGATACAGGTCAGCAGTCAAAAAGGAGAATAGAACTTTTATTATGGATTATCTTGTAGCTGTATTATTTATTACTCATGAAAAACACTTTGTCCCACTGATGAGATGCAAAATTAGCAGATATATTGTGAATTGCTCTAAACAGTGGCATAAACCTAGCGGTCACAGATGTGATTCTGAATCTTCCAAACTCATAAAAGGTGAATGTATTCTCAGTCAATGCGGACAGAAGCCAAATTCTACATTCTCTAATAATCAGATACATGGCTAAGGTTCCATTGGTTAAATAAAGGGCAATTCCTAACATGAAAAGTTATCATTTATTGTAACGGGGTCCTTCTCCTATATCACACAATCAACAGAGCGAGTGATGGCTGTATAATCGAAAGAACATTTATTCCAAGCAAATCAAATGGTCCATAACATAATCTACAAAACAGAGGGTAAAATAGTAAAGAAACTCGAATATAGTCCAGAAAGGGATAAATGTCCAGGTCTCTCTGAGAAGCCGCACCTTCAGCCCAGAGGATCAATCTTCGTCCTTCTCTCTTCAAGTTCTTAAACAGACTGCCTCATCCCCCCAGGTAAGCAAAGGGGTTAGGTGGATTTCAGGCCCCCCTCCCCCACACCTAGGGACAAACACTACAGTGGATGATTACCTACAGACAATACAATGTACACACAAGCAATACAAATAATGGACAGTGAACCAAGCTTAAAATACTAACCTACTCAAAATGATATACAGTAAACCCAGTAAACAATATCCCACCATCACATTTATCATTCCTGAATGTTGGGACCCCACGCATTTCAAGAATGAGGCTTTAATATATGTTGTCAGAAGGGAGCAGTGACAGTGCTTGCCTTATATAGCTAAGTATTGTCAGAGTCTAATGATCACAGTCAACGAAAGCATGACCATGACCGGGCATGTGCTGGGCCAACCCCAGTGCCTACTTCAGCTGGATGTGCATCCAAGGATGCACATTTAGCTGTAGTATATTGCAATGCAGAGATCCATAGGTTACACACCACTGGTCAATCAGAGGCCAGCAGCTAATGCCAGCATTCCAGGCATTGCTGTCACAGAGCAGTGGTATCATGCGTTCCCATAGTAGGAAGCAGCCAACATCTTTACCGGTTACAGAGGAGGATGACATTCTTCATGGGAATGGAGGAAGGTAAGATTTTTTTTTTAAATGCATTAGAGAACAGTGGCAGAAGGGGGATTATATGTAACAGGATGGGCCCAGGATGCGGCACATACATACCACGGTGGGTCCAAGATGGGGGACATATATACCAGGAAGGGGGACATATATAAAAGAATGGGGAACAAATATACTACGATAGGCACAGAATAGGGGATATATATCAAGAAGGGGCTCAGAATGGAAAATTTAAATACCAGGATGGGGAACATATATACCAGGATGAGCCCAGGTTGTGGACATACAGTCATGGCCAAAGCTTTGAGAATGACTCCAAAATGATATTTTCACATGATCTGTTGCCCTCTGGTTTTTAATTGTGTTTGTCTGATGTTTACATCACATACAGAAATATAATTGCAATCATATTATGAGACCAAAAGGTTCTATTGACAGTTAGAATGAGTTAATGCAGCAAGTGAATATTTGCAGTGTTGACCCTTCTTCTTCAGGACCTCTGCGATTCTCCCTGGCAGCTCTCAATCATCTTCTGGAGCAAATCCTGACTGATAGCTGTCCATTCTTGCATAAGCAATGCTTGCATTTTGCCAGAATTTGTTGGTTTTTGTTTGTCCACCCGTCTCTTGATGATTGCCCACAAGTTCTCAATGGGATTAAGATCTGGGGAGTTTCCAGGCCATGGACCCAAAATCTCTATGTTTTGTTCCATGAGCCATTTAGTGATCACCTTTGCTTTATGGCAAGGTGCTCCATCATGCTGGAAAAGGCATTGTTGGGCGCCAAACTGCTCTTGGACAGTTGGGAGAAGTTGCTCTTGGAGGACATTCTGGTACCATTCTTTATTCATGGCTGTGTTTTTAGGCCAGACTGTGAGTGGTGCGATTCCCTTGGCTGAGAAGCAACCCCACACATGAATGGTTTCCGGATGCTTAACAGTTGGCATGAGACAAGACTGGTGGTAGCGCTCACCTCTTCTTCTCCTAATAAGCTGTTTTCCAGATGTCCCAAACAATCGAAAAGGGGATTCATCTGAGAAAATGACTTTCCCCCAGTCCTCAGCAGTCCACTCCCTGTACCTTTTGCAGAATATCAGTTGGTCCCTGATGTTTTTTCTGGAGAGAAGTGGCTTCTTTGCTGCCCTCCTTAAAACCAGGCCTTGCTCAAGCAGTCTCCACCTCACAGTGCGTGCAGAAGCCCTCACACCAGCCTGCGGCCATTGCTGAGCTAGCTCGCCACTGCTGGTAGTCCCATCCCGCAGCTGAAACAGTTTTAAGATACGGTCCTGGCGTTTGCTGGTCCTTCTTGGGCGCCCTGGAGCCTTTTTGGCAACAATGGAAGCTCTCTCCTTGAAGTTCTTGATGATGCGATAGATTGTTGACTGAGGTGCAATCTTTGTAGCTGCGATACTCTTCCCTGTTAGGCCATTTTTGTGCAGAGCAATGATGGCTGCACGTGTTTCTTTAGAGATAACCATGATTAACTGGAGAGAAACAATGATACCAAGCACCAGCCTCCTTTTAAAGTGTCCAGTGGTGCCATTCTTACTTAATCATGACTGATTGATTGCCAGCCCTGTCCTCATCAACACCCACACCTGTGTTACTGGAACAATCACTAAAACAATGTTAGCTGCTCCTTTTAAGGCAGGAATGCAATGATGTTGAAATGTGTTTTGGGGGTTAAAGTTCATTTTTTAGCCAATATTGACTTTGCAAGTAATTGCTGTTAATCTGATCACTCTTTATGACATTCTGGAGTATATGCAAATTGCCATTAGAAAAACTTAAGCAGTAGACATTGTAAAAATTAATATTTGTAGCATTCTCAAAACATTTGGCCATGACTGTATATACCAAGATGGAGAACATACATACCAAGATGGGCTCAGGATTGGGGATATATATATATATATATATATATATCAGAAAGGGGCCCAGGATGGGAGACATATATACCAGTATAGGGAACATATATACAAAGATGGGCCCAGGATTGGGGATATACTTTATATACCAGGAAGGGGCCCAGGATGGGCAAACATATATACCAGGATTGGGCCCAGGATAGAGGACACATATACCAAGAGCTGGGACATATATATAAGGAAAATAGCTTTAAAATTCCCCATCAAATAGAAGGGCCGCAGTTACACACCAGCATTTAATTCATCCTCTCTGGGACTGGCAGATAGAGTAGCTTTGTTTAATTCAACTGGGCATTTTGGAGAAAGTCAGACCACCTCTGATCAGCTTATCACCTATTCTTGTAATATGCTCATGTGTTCTCCTTATAGTTTGCAGTTGCTGAACAGCACAAGGTAACACATTACCAATAAACTTATACCTTGGGGAATTTTTAGTTGACAATAACGTCCCTAATATTGGGCAGCTATGGGATATCATCACATGAGTCACACGCTTTTCAGAGATTTCTGTGATTGTCCCATTTACAGTATCTGAGTGGTGCATACACAAATTCACCAACTCCATTCAGATGTGGAGTACCAAATTTTCTGCAACAATTTTGCTGTGTCTGAATATACCCTTACTATTTTTTTTTGTTCTGCCAATGACCACAGAAAGATTTCAAAAGCCCAATGAGATTCTTTACGCTGCAACTTTCCTTGTTCAGATTAACTTTTGTGTACAAACAACTTATCACCAGCTCATAGAGACTTTTTATTCCTAGATACTAGATGCAGTGTGTCATGCAATGTTTTGCTTTGCACTCGCTAAGTGTCATGGCGGCGTCAGACTCTGTTCACATTGCAGAGTATGACAGGCAATCTGGTGTCTCAGTTGTTCAACCAGAGCCGGGTATCGGCTATTTCTTGTTCAGTGCTCTTCAGTCCAGCAGGAATTAATTCCAGGAGCTCAGCTTGCTAATGACCCCTCACAGCTGCCTCTACCCTTTATGAGGTGCTGGATCCAGTTTCTCATTGCCGATTATAGCTCCAGCATTGCTCCAGCGATTCCGGTCTTTAGTGTGTTATCCAGTTTCTGATGGTCACTTATATGATAGCTGGTGTGCGCTGGAAATATCCCTGTTGTTAATTTATCTCCTCCCTGTATCTTATTTATTTCTGTGCACGTGTTGTCTCTCCACTGTCTGTTTGCAGTGTGTTTGTGTTTTGGTTCTCCCCTTATTATTCGTGGGGTTGGTTAATTCAGTCCTGGCCCTCCCCAGGTGTGGGGGAAAGGGGGTGTTAGACTAGGATATGGACAGGAGTTAGGGTCATGTAGTTGGTCCAGACCTCGTCACCATTAGGTGTTCCTTTGGGATAAGGGACTGCTCTGCACTCGCTTGGTGTCATGGCAGCATCGGACTCTGTTCACACTGCAGAGTATGACAGGCAATTTGGTGTCTTAGATGTTCAGCCAGAGCTGGACGTCGGCCGTTTCTTGTTCATTGCTATTCAATCCAGCAGGAGCTCAGGTTGCTATTGACCACTCACAGCTGCCCCCCCCTCTATAAGATGCTGGATCTGGTTTCTCATCACCGATTATAGCTCCAGCATTGCTTCAGCGATTACAGTCTTTAGCCTGTTATCCAGTTTTTGATGGTAACTTGTATGATAGCTGGTGTGTGGCGGAAATATCCCTGTTGTCAGTTTATTTCCTCTCTGTATCTTATTTCTTCCTGTGCACAAGTTGTCTCCCCCCTGTGTCTGTTTGTGTTTTGGTTCTCCCTTGTCTGCATTTTTTGTGAAATTTGTTATTTCAATCACAGACCTCTACAGGGGTGAGGGAGAGGCGATGTAAGACCAGGGTAGAGACAAGAGTAAAGGCTGCTTTACACGCAGCGACATTGCTAACGATGTCGCTGGTGAAAGCACCCGCCCCCGTCGGTTGTACGTCACGGGCAAATCGCTGCTACATCGCTAGGACCCGTCACACGGACTTACCTGCTTAGCGACGTCGCTGTGGCCGGTGAACCACCTCCTTTCTAATGGGGCGGTACGTGCGGCGTCACAGCGACGTCACGCAGCAGCCGTCCAATAGAAGCGGAGGGGCAGAGAACAGCCGAAAGAAAGTGATGCCCACCTCGTTGCTGGAGGACGCAGGTACGGTGTTGTTCCTCGTTCCGGGGTTGTCACACGTAGCTATGTGTGCTGCCTCAGGAACGACGAACAACCTGCATCCTGCAACACCAACGATATTTGGGATTAGAGCAACGTGTCAACGATCAACGATTAGTTGACTAATTTTGATTGTTAGCGGTCGTTCGTACGTTTCACACGCAACAACGTCACTAACGAGGCCGGATGTGCGTCACGAATTCCGTCACACCAACGACATCTCGTTAGCGATGTCATTGCGTGTAAAGCCCCTTTTAGGGTCACGCTGGCGGTTTAGACTTCACCACCATTAAGTGTACCTCTAAGATAAGGGATAGTGGAGGGTTCCCAGTCTGAGGGCCAGTCTAGGTGCCCCTGCTCAGTTAATCATCACTACTATGATACAGTGAGGAAATATTTATATATTGATGGAAACTGGAACAATAAGGGTCAGTGGGCACTTGAAAAAGCCGCATACAAAGCAAAACCCTGCATGACAGCACATGGAGGTGAAACGCCCTAATCCCCATTTAAAGCATGCAATATAATTATAATAAAACAGGCATAAAAAAGTAAAAATCCTTATTAAAAAACCTCACAAGGAAGTACAAGATAGGTCCAAATGTCTGCTGTATTGAGGACGAATAGAACACGAGCCCTCAGGATAAAGATAGACCTAAATGTTACAGAAAGTTCCCGAGCTCAGACCTAATGACGGAGCCTGGAAAGTTTAAGACAAATGGTAAGAAATTGTCAAACACTGGATAAAACCCTTTCATCTTGGAATTTATTATTCACTATTTTAGTTGATTTCTGCTGAATTCACGTTTTGGATGTGATTATCCTTTAAGGGAATTAGTAATGAAATGGAGACGAGACACCTGCGTGAAGGATTCTGCCGAGGAGCGAAAATTATTCTGTAACTGCAAAAATTGATTCCGAGCAGCGGCACAGTATATTATGGTAACAGAGAATTAGAACCAGCGCTGAATACATAAAATATTTATCCAATTTTAATGAACTTTTACGAATTTGCACATTATAATGTAATAATTTATCTTAATTCTTTTTTATTTTATTTTTTTTTTCTTCCCAGCGCGGAGGAAAACATAAGTCTATTCCAGCTAATAAAAATGTGCAAGTTGTTTTATTCAGCTGTAAACGTTTATATGAAGGAGGCGGCTAAGATACAACCATCAGTCCGGAAATATATTTCCTTCCCTTGGGAACTCGGTTTATTGACCTGAAAACTGAAACCAAACAGACTTTTGTCTTGTTTGTTAACCCCTTCCCACCTCCTATCTGTGCACCAGAAAAAGCGATAAGCGGGACGCTCAACGTCAGAGTCGTCTACAGCACATGAAAGCAGGGAGGCTTAATCCTGCATGTGGCTCATTGTGATGATGATATGACAGGCCTCAAATTGTGCAGAGGAAGATCCATATCTGCAGGAAAAGCCAAGAACTGGTCCTACGAGAAATCACCCAGTGGTTTATTTATTTAATCGTATGAATGGATACCTTACCATCATATAAAAATAAACACCAGACAATAGACAGTGATTGAAAAATATCAAAAGGATAAAAATCAAAGTTGAATATCAAGATTTTCTATATATGCAATAGCGTTATCATTTAAAATATAGAAATCATTCTTGATCTCACTCCTCAACAATGTGCTGGATAGTTTGATGATCTGCTCCACAGTCACAGGTCGGAGAGTCACCCAGTGGTACAAGGTGCTAAAAACAGATTTAGGGCTGCCCCTATTTAAAAAAATATAACTACTATAATACTGCTCCTATGTACAAGAATATAACTACTATAATACTGCCCCTATGTACAAGAATATAACTACTATAATACTGCCCCTATGTACAAGAATATAACTACTATAATACTGCCCCTATGTACAAGAATATAACTACTATAATACTGCCCCTATGTACAAGAATATAACTACTATAATACTGCCCCTATATACAAGAATATAACTACTATAATACTGCCCCTATGTACAAGAATATAACTACTATAATACTGCGCCTATGTACAAGAATATAACTACTATAATACTGCCCCTATGTACAAGAATATAACTTCTATAATACTGCTCCTATGTACAAGAATATAACTACTATAATACTGCCCCTCTGTACAAGAATATAACTACTATAAAACTGCCCCTATGTACAAGAATATAACTATTATAATACTGCCCCTATGTACAAGAATATAACTACTATAATACTGCCCCTATGTACAAGAATATAACTACTATAATACTGCCCCTATGTACAAGAATATAACTACTATAATACTGCCCCTATATACAAGAATATAACTACTATAATACTGCCCCTATGTACAAGAATATAACTACTATAATACTGCCCCTATGTACAAGAATATAACTGCTATAATACTGCTCCTATGTACAAGAATATAACTACTATAATACTGCCCCTCTGTACAAGAATATAACTACTATAAAACTGCCCCTATGTACAAGAATATAACTATTATAATACTGCCCCTATGTACAAGAATATAAGTACTATAATACTGCCCCTATGTACAAGAATATAACTACTATAATACTGCCCCTATATACAAGAATATAACTACTATAATACTGCCCCTATGTACAAGAATATAACTACTATAATACTGCCCCTATGTACAAGAATATAACTGCTATAATACTGCTCCTATGTACAAGAATATAACTACTATAATACTGCCCCTCTGTACAAGAATATAACTACTATAAAATTGCCCTTATGTACAAGAATATAACTATTATAATACTGCCCCTATGTACAAGAATATAACTACTATAATACTGCCCCTATGTACAAGAATATAACTACTATAATACTGCCCCTATGTACAAGAAAATAACTACTATAATACTGCCCCTATATACAAGAATATAACTACTATAATACTGCCCCTATGTACAAGAATATAACTACTATAATACTGCCCCTACGTACAAGAATATAACTGCTATAATACTGCTCCTATGTACAAGAATATAACTACTATAAAACTGCCTCTATGAACAAGAATATAACTACTATAATACTGCCCCCTATGTACAAGAATATAACTAATATAATACTGCCTCCTATGTACAAGAATATAACTGCTATAATACTGCTCCTATGTACAAGAATATAACTACTATAATACTGTCCTCTATGTACAAGAATATAACTACTATAATACTGCCCATATGTACGAGAATATAACTACTATAATACTGCCCATATGTACGAGAATATAACTACTATAATACTGCCACTATGTACAAGATTATAACTACTATAATACTGCCCCTATGTACAAGAATATAACTACTATAATACTGTCCCCTATGTACAAGAATATAACTACTATAATACTGCCCCTATATACAAGAATATAACTACTATAATACTGCCCCTATGTACAAGAATATAATTACTATAATACTGCCCCGTATATACAAGAATATAACTACTATAATACTGCCCCCTATGTACAAGAATATAACTACTATAATACTGCCCCCTATGTACAAGAATATAACTATTGTAATACTGATATGGAAAGGTTGTTTTTACAGAGTTTGCACATATTTAAAAGAAATTCATGCGTCGATAACAGACAAAACAGTTCCATTCAAGTGAAATAAAAAGTATTCAAAAAGACATAACAATATGTGGCGCCATCTGATTGCGTGTGAGCACTCACCTGGCTGGCGGTACAGTTAGACAGGCATGTTTTATTATCTTCCGCAAGGTAAAAATTAGTGGGGCAGGCACAGGTGTGTGACCGGTGGGGCGATAATAGACATAAGTGACTGCAGTCTCCGTTGTTAATTTTACAAGGGTGGTCAGGCACTACAAAGACAATGGCATAATACATCATATTTCCATGCATATAAAGTTAATTGAATTCTTTAATAAGATGCTTTAAACAGAAGAAGGGACCTAATAAAAAATTACACCAAATGCATTATGACAAGGACATGTATCCAGTCGTTAATAAAACGGCTACTACGATACTGCGATAACACGGAGCTCCTCACGCACTACATAAAAAGCCATTTAGGAAGCCATCCGGCGAGTCGGGTGCATACAGATGAGGATACACCTGCACGCCGCCGACACCGGGAAATGAGAGATTGCGCACAGCGACACCCAGATTTATTCACATTTACACCGTTCATTAAAATGTCAAAATTCCGCAAGAATGTTACTGTTTATTCTACTTTTCCTCTAGAAATATTCAAACTGACAATTTAGCAAACCTGCCTGATAATTTAGTCGCGGATTCGTCAGACAGTATATATTAATTAAAGACTTGTCACCTGCTCTATTTTTATAGATTGGACTATACCGCTATAAGAACACTGCTTATCAATTTATAAACATCTGAAAATATAAACTCTTTAACGGTATACTATGAAAAAAGACCCAAACTTAAAGGGAATTCATCAGCATCTTTTTGCTATGTATCTGAAATAAGAATGCTGTAGGGGCAGAGAGCCTGATTCCAGCGATATATAATTTAATGGACTGCTTTTTGTAGTTTTGTTGAAATCCCTGTTTTCTCTGCTGTAGATGTAACAATGGTCAGAACATTGAGCTCAGTATAACCCCGCCCACACCACCGATTGGCAGTTTCCTGTGTACACTGTCAGCAAACTGCAAATCAGTGGTGGGGGGCGGGATTACACAGGTTAGGCTGACTGGTCCTGCTGATAAAACACTGATTGTATTTAAACTACATCAAGCTTCTTAATATGTGACACATTGCTGGAATCGGTCTCTGCTCCTACATCATCATGCCCTCAGATTAAATAGCTAAAATCTGCTGACAGATTTCCTTTCTGGATCTGGCGGATGCCACATGCAACAGAAGGCCATCTGGCACAATCCAGCGCTAATACAAGTCTATGGGGAATAAAACGGATCCAACGCCGGATCTGTTTTCTCCACAATCTGCCGGATTATGCCCGACGGTGAAAAACGGATGTGTGAAAGCAGCCTAAGACTGAAGCTGTACATTTCTCTTTGTGGTACCCCATGATTACTTGGATTTCTCATAAAATCATTTGGATTTTTAATTGGATTTTGATTTTTTTTTTTTACTTTTTTGTTTTTTTCTTCATTCGTTATATGGATAGGAAATCAATAGAGATGAGCAAATCGATGTGCGGAGGATCAAGTACGAGTCAAATTTACAAAATTTGTGGTTCCACCCGAATGTGAACACATTGTGAGATTCAAATTGTATAGATCGTAAAAAGAAAAATCCCGGGTTTAACAAATCGGGACAGTCAGGATGAGCTGGGTAGAGAACCAGGATTGGTAAATCTAATAAATGTGCCAATTCTGGAGCAGCTGCAGGCTGCTATTTTTAGGCTGGGGAGGCCCCAATAACCATGGGCCTATGTAGCCTGAGAATTCCAGCCTCCAGCTGTTTGCTTTATCTTGGCTGGGTATCAAAATTGGGGGGGGAACCGTACGCAGTTTTTAAAATTCATTTATTTAAATAATTTGAAAAAAGCCACACAGGGTTCCACGTATTTTGATACAAAGCTGAGATAATGCACACAAATTTGCTGCAAATCAAATTTGGTGGGAAAATCTGTGCAATCTGTCAAATTAACATTTTACCTGATCCCATAAGAGCCTTCATTCCGAAAAAGTCTATCAGAGCTTCGTTCCCGGGATGGGGGGAAAGGTATCCAGAAGTTTGTTCCAACTAGTCTGTAAATTGTAACCTACTTTTTTGTGCAAAGGAAAACTAGCAAATATCTCGGACAAGTGCAATGCGAGAAAAAAAAAGGGATTGCACTCAGACCAATGTCATTCAATCAGGCAGTGCAGATCTGTGATTTTTTTTTTATCAGCTGTGCTCAGCCTCAGGCATAAATTGCAGCATGCCAAGAGTAAACGAGTAAACACGTAAATCGGACGCGACTCGACAAGTCTATAGGTGCATGAAAAAAATCGGATGGTAATGTACCTGTAAAAAACGGAAGCCGCTAGGGTGATCCACTTGACCCTAGCGGCATCCGTTTTTTACAGGTACTGTACCATTCTGCAGCACATATCACTGTAATCGGTCCTGTAAATGACTGTAAATGAATAATAGCTGCTGAGAAAAAAACGGATTCCATACAGACTGCACACATATGACAAGTGAGAAAAAAAATCGTCCTACTTTGCTAAATTAAAATCGGACCAATTTTTTTATATACTAGTGTGAGCGTACCCTAAGGGGTACTTTGCACGCTGCGACATCGCTAGCCGATGGTAGCGATGCCGAGCGCGATAGTCCCCACCCCCGTCGCACATGCGATATCTTGTGTTAGCTGCCGTAGCGAACATTATCGCTACGGCAGCTTCACACGCACTCACCTGCCCTGCCACGTCGCTCTGGCCGGCGACCCGCCTCCTTCCTAAGGGGGCGGGTCGTGTGGCATCACAGCAACGTCACACGGCAGGCGGCCAATAGAAGCGAAGGGCGGAGATAAGCGGGACGTAAACATCCCGCCCACCTCCTTCCTTCCGCATAGCCGGTGGACGCAGGTAAGGAGATGTTCCTCGCTCCTGCGGCTTCATACACAGCGATGTGTGCTGCCACAGGAACGAGGAACAACATCGTATCTCCTATTGGTGCGACATTATGAAAATGTCCGACGCTACACAGATCGCCGATTTACGACGCTTTTTCGATCGTCTATCGGCGCATCTAGGCTTTACACATTGCGACGTCGTTACCGACGCCGGATGTGCGTCACTTTCGATTTGACCCTGACGATATCGCAGTAGCGATGTCGCAACGTGCAAAGTACCCCTAAAATGTTGGAAATAGAAGGTGATTTTTACATGATGTCCCGTCTAAAGATATTGGATGGTATAAGGTCTTTGACTTGGTGTTTATCTGTTGCTGTGATGTCACTGCCATCAGTTACATCCCAACGCTGACGTGAGCAGTCACATTATCTTTTCAAACATGTTGGGAAATTTATTTTTAAAAATGTTTAACCAATTTTTAACCAATTTAAATTTATTTTAAATTTATTTATGTTTCCTAGGTTTTTTTCCAAAGAGAAATGTAAGGCCTCCTTCATTCGTCAGTGATTCCGATTCGTATGACGTCTGTTTTCATAGGTTCTGGAATCACGGACATACGCAGACCCATTAAAATCAATGGGTTTGTGCACACATCAGTGGTTTCACAAGGACCGTGTGTCTGTATGGAGCCCAGGCGTATCCGTGTGTTCTGCACGGAGACAAGTCAGTTTTTTCTCCGGTAGCACTGATGTCACACAGATCACATACTATTATGATGCGTGTGACACTTACCGGAGAAAACACGTGTCTTTGAAATCTATACTCTGCTGTCTCCAGCCGCTGTTGTCACTTGCTTCCAGGCCCGCTCATTATACTCATGAATATTCACTGCACTAAGGACCAGAAAGCAGCAGTTCTGGAGACATCAGCACCGCGGACAGCAGCACTGGAGACAGGTGAGTAAAAAGTTCCTGCTCTCCGTGTGCTATCACGGATAGCACACGGTGAACACTATTGTGCCAAAATCACGGCACACGGATACGCCATACGCACCTTCAACACAGCCATGCAAAACATGAATATTTTTCACGGATGTGTGAAATTGGTCTAAGGGAGAGAAATGTATCTCTTTGACTCGGAATGATAAATGTCATCTGTATTCTGAAGTCCAATTTTTTATCTTTGATATTAACAAAAATTCCCAATTACCCTTTCAAAAAAAGCTTCACGTAATTACAAATTATAATGGGCTCCTTCTCTCTTCTCTTAAGGCTCAAGTGCATATTGCAAAGTATTCTTTTTCAAACATTTTTTTAATAATGACTATGTCCCAACACAATATAAATTGTTGAATGAGGCCGGATGTGCGTCACGAATTCCGTGACCCCCAACGACATCTCGTTAGCGATGTCATTGCGTGTAAAGCCCCTTTTAGGGTCACGCTGGCGGTTTAGACTTCACCACCATTAAGTGTACCTCTAAGATAAGGGATAGTGGAGGGTTCCCAGTCTGAAATTCAAATTGGATGCAAAGTGTACAAAGTAAAATTAAAATTCCAATCACCATCAGGCTGTCGATAAGCGTGGTAAACTTCAATATCTGATATGGTATGCCAAGAGTTAAGCAGTAGGGTCTTGTCCGCTCCGGAGGTTTTGTGGGCTCGGCTCAGTGACTTGGTTTTGCCGTCCGTCCAGTAGATGTAGTCTTCAAACAACGTTAATGCTATCACGCCCTGGATCTCTTGGTTGGGTACTGTAATCAGAAATGATAAGATTAATGAGACGGCTGATACAACCGCTACATAACGTCTTACGAGCCATTACGGTGACAGGCTTTCAGGCTGTATGGCTTCTAATATCCAGGCTTAAATGTAAAACCTGATAAGGTTGTGCGCGGCCAACCACTGAGAGGAAAATGACCGGCTTTAGCTAACAAGCACATTACCTGAATTACAACCTACAAAACAAATGGCATGTTAAATATTAAAGAGACACTTAGGGTTTACGTGAAGAAGTCATTACTCTTTTCTTGCCTTATGACTGTGATATGGTAATTGTAATGATACTGCTACAATACAACAACTGGCATTTTCAGGATCTGTATATCGATCTTTCTAAATGTTAAAAATTGCATGCTTTTTTTAATTTTTTTTTTCAAATTAGAACAGATTATATATTGTTTTATTTTGGTATCATTTTCAAAATAAGTTTAAACATTTAGAATCAATTCAAAGAATTGTCTGGTTTAAATTAACTTTATTCCTAATCTTAGCCCATTCTCTAACTGCCAATGTTTTATTGTTGGTCTTTTCCCTGCTTTTTTTCCAGCAATCAAAGCTTTTATTGACATAGCCGTATGAGAGATTATTTCCTTTTTTTGTTGCTGTAGTTTTGATTGACACGATTCATTTTATGAAATATAGTTGTGACGAACTACCACTAGGTGTCACCAGAAGCAACTAGTAACAGGAAAGTCAAACAAACCAGAGGTCAGGAGCCAGGAAGTCATGTATGGAATACAGGGATGAAGCCAAGCCGAGGTCAGAGCGCAAGCCGGAGGTCAGAAGCCAGGAAGTCATGTAAGGTACATGGGGGGAAGTGGAGCCCAGGTCAGAGCACAAGCCAGAGGTCAGAAGCTAGGAAGTCACATAAGGTACACTGGAGGGAAGTGGAGCCAATGTCAGAACACACGCCGGAGGTCAGAAGCTAGGAAGTCACATAAGGTACACTGGGGGAACTGGAGCTGAGGTCAGAGCACACAGCGGAGGTCAGGAGCCGGTGAACAATGTCAGAGTCAGGGACACAAAAGGAGAGGGATAACAACAGGTTAGGGGTAGGAAGACAAGATCAAAGCACAAACGGGAGCCAGAGCAGTTACTGCAGGCAGCAACTACGCATGGTGGCGTTCCGGTTGAGGTTTATTCCTAATGAAGCAGAGCAATCACCCGGAATGAAGCACCTGGAGAGAGGCCACTCCCAACACCAGTGCAGGAACGGAGGACGGGAAACTTCCTGTCCACTGACACTGGAGAGCAGAGCACCATGGATCAGAACCATGACAATAGTAATGAAAAATGGGAAAATTCCTAGTGGGGATGAAATGGTATAAAAAAAAAATTGAAATCTTGTTTTGTTTTCATTGTGCATGTCTCATTGATCTGTGCCCGATGCTATAAAATTGATAAACTTTTTTTAGATTTTAGAAGCTCAAAAAATTGTAGACAAAATTGTGGGTTTGGGTTACCATTTTATTGAATGCTTGACACTTATTTTTGCTCACTTTCTATGCGTGAGGCATTTTTTCATGGTGAGTCGACAATTTTATCTTCCCATTTTGGGGCATAAACAATACTTTATGCACTCATTATGGTATTTTTGCAAAAGGTAGAACAGCCAAAAAATGGAAATTTTGACATTTCTATTTTTTTTCCTTTTACAAAGTTTATTGTATGGGTTAATTAATTTTGTGCTGTATAGTGGTCATGGCTGGACACTGCACATTTGCCCTCTATTCAAATCAGTAGGGGGCGGATTTGCAGTACCCATCCGCGGCTACTATTCCATTGATGGAGCTGTGCTGTGCAGCTCCACAACTGAGTAGTTTCAGCTGGCAGTAGTACCAAGAACAGCGGATTGGCGACAGCACTTGGTATCACGATCCCACTGATTAGACATTCATGGCCTGACCTATGGATACGTCATCAATGTTAAAGTTCCAGACAACCCCTTTGAGAAGTTCAAAAGCAGCAATCTTAGACAACTATGATTGCTGATGATAGATGTAAATGCTAGCTGTAAAACACAGCTGGCATATATTGTGTATAGAGTAGGTCCTTGAGCCCAATCCATGCACTCAAACTCAACATTTGACATATAGTAAGTGAAATAAGTATTGAACACGTCACCAATTTCCTAAGTACCTATATATCTGAAGGGGCTATTGACATGAATTTCTCACCAGATGTTGCAAATAACCAATTCAATCCACACAAGAAAAGAA
This sequence comes from Anomaloglossus baeobatrachus, assembly GCF_048569485.1. Taxonomy (NCBI): domain Eukaryota; kingdom Metazoa; phylum Chordata; class Amphibia; order Anura; family Aromobatidae; genus Anomaloglossus; species Anomaloglossus baeobatrachus. The sequence continues at coordinate 26,134,678 of NC_134359.1, forward strand.
AACCAATCATAGATGTCCATAAATTAAGTGATGCGTAATAATGAGAAATGACACAGGGAAAAAGTATTGAACACATGAAGAGAGGTGCAAAAAGCCATGGAAAGTCATAACACCAGCTGAAATCTATAAGTATTTAAAAAGCAATCCAGCCATTTAATGAATAATAATATCAGCGGTCTCATTATCAAGGTGCCACACAAGAAACATCTCATGATGGGTAAAATCAGTGAGCTGTTTCTAGACCGTCGCAACATTATCCTTGCAAAACATACTGATAGCATTGGTTGTTATACTGATGGCATTGGTTACAGAAGAGTTTGCGAACTACTACCAAGGACCACCTATGGAGAGCTACAAAAAACCCCTGAAATTAGCAGGTAACGCACTCAGCCTCCATCGCCTGTACCCATGCTCACCACAGAAGACTCCATTGCTGAACAAAAAGCATGGTCATGCTCATTTAAAGTTTGCTCAACAACATTTTAACAAGCCTGTGAAATTCTAGGAGAATATAGTCTGGTCAGATGAGACAAAATTGAACTCTTTGGAGGCCATAATACACACCATGTTTGGAGGCCAAAAGGCAAATCAACCCAAAAACACCAGCAATAGTTTGGAGGTGGGAACATCATGGTGTGCGGCTGTTTTTCAGCATACAACACTGGAAAACATCATGTAATTGAAGGAAGGATGAATGGACAAATGTACAAAGACATTTTTGATAAAAATCTGCTGCCATCTACCAGGATGATGAGGATGAAACACCACCCATTTCAGCAAAACAATGTCCCCAAACACATATCCAAGGAAACTCTCAATTAGTTTCAGAGAAAAAAAATAAAGCTGCTAGAATCACCAAACCGATCACCTGACCTAAATCCAATAAAAAATATATGGAAGGAACGAAAGCTCAGAGTTCATAGAAGGATCCAGGACCTGCAGGATGTAAAGAGTGTTTGTGTAGAAGAATGGACAAAAATTCACCTGAGCAATGCAGGTGACTAGTTTATCCACACAGGAGGCATCTTCAAGTTTCATCACCAACAAAGAATGTTGTACAAAATATTACAGACATTTCAGTAACGTGTTCAATACTTTTTCCCTTTGTCATTTCTCATTATTATACATAACTTAATTTATGGACATCTACGGTTTGAGTTCTTTGATTGTGTGGATTGGATGGGTTGTTACTAGTGATGGACGAACCAGCTGATACCTGGAATCAATGGGTCCACCCAGGTTGAAAAAAACCCAAACCTGGTTACTGCCCACAATTGATCCCAAATACCTGGTAGTACACTGCTTCTCATATAAGTTTATGGGGACCAGAATACAGCACTTTAAAATGGTGTTAAGGGTACTTTACACGCTGCGACATCGCTAGCGATCTCGTTAGCGATGTGAAATTCTAGATCGCAAGCGCGATCTTTTGGGGATCGCACATAGGTCATTTTACGCATGTGCGATCCCGAAAGATCGCACTTGCGATCTAGAATTTCACATCGCTAATGAGATCGCTAGCGATGTCGCAGCGTGTAAAGTACCCTTTAGAATTGATAGGGGGGTTGGTGAAGTTACATTATATTTACCAGTCTCCGTGTTGCTGTAACGCTGCTTCCGGGGCCACTTATTATCCTTCATGCCTATGCACTGCTTCCCCGCCCACTGGCAATCCCCACGTCTCAGATTAATTGCAGTTAGATGCACCCTCACCATATGTGACCGCGTGTTTGACTGCTTTCAATCAGAGGCACTGTCTGCATGTCTATATTGGTGTAAAAATGAATAAATAAAAAAATTGGCGTAAGGTTCCCCCATATTATGATACCCAGCACAGATAAAGCATACAGCTACAGGCTGCAACCCCCAGCCATGCGTTTATCTTGGCTGTGTATCAAGCTAAGAGGGACTGCATAAAAACAAAAAAACAAAACAGTGAGCCGGAGTATGAGATGGTATACATGGAACTTGTGAGACCATGTTCACACAGGCCATAAGACAAAGAGAAACCAAGGGAAAAATTGTGAAAACATACCCTGCTGTAACTAAATAAAAGCATAGTGCATAAAAACATAGGGTACTTAGTAAACACTGTTTTTGATCAAAAAAAGCATAAAGCTATCCCACCAAACGTCAAGGTGTACCCAGTTGGGATAGTACTTACACTCTCTAATATTAAAACCTTACCATGGGTCTAAAATAGGCCTCAATGTGGCTAAGGGCTGAGAGCGACCGGGTCCCAACAGGACACACACAGTCAGGGGGATTCACAGAATGAAATGTCCAGCTCACTAAGAGGGAGGTCCACACCCTATTTGTACTGAATACAATGTTTTTATGTAGTTTTTTTGTATTCAGTACAAATAGGGTGTGGCCCTCCCTCTTAGTGAGCTGGGCATTTCATTCTGTGCATCCCCTGACTGTGTGTCCTGTTGGGACCCGGTCACTCTCAGCCCTTATTTACATTGAGGCTTTTTTTAGACCCATGGTAAGGTTTTAATATTAGAGAGTGTAGGTACTATCCCAACTGGGTACACCTTGGCGTTGGTGGGATAGATTTGCTTTTTTTTATCAAAAACAGTGTTTACTAAGCACCCTATGTTTATATGCACTATGCTTTTATGCTTTTATTTAGTTACAGCAGGGTATGTTTTCACAATTTTTCCCTTGGTTTTTCTGAGAGGGACTGCATGCAGCTTTTTTTTTTTAAAATAAATAAATAAACAATTAAAAAAACAACATGTGGTTCCCCCCATTTTGATACCTAACCATGATAAAGCTCATAGCTAGGGGATGGTATTCTTAGGTGGGGAGACCCAAGGATATTAGGCCCTCCCAGCTTACAAACAAGAGCCTGCAGGTGCCAAGGATTGTCCCATCCATTAGATGTGACAATCCCAGAACTTTACCCGGCTCATCCCGATTGCCCTGGTGCTTTGGCAATTGGGGTAATAAAGAGGATAATGACAGCTCATAGCTACCACTAAGCCCTAGATTAATTAAGGGGAGAGTCTATGAGATCCCCATTTCTAATCTTTAAGCTAAAAGAAATAAACACTAACAGCCAGAACATTTTTATTCGAAATAAAATACAAAGAACCCACCCAATTTTACCCATTAACTAACCCCCAAAATAACCATTTCAGAGGTAATCTACACAAGGTCCCGCAACGATTCCAACTGAGCTACATTATTGAAGACACAGTGCGAGGACATGGAACATGACCGCCCGTTGTGGGTTTCAGGCAGAGACTGAGCCACAGTGATAAGCGGTGACATCACTTAGTTTATTTGCGGTCACAGCTGGAGGATCCCACGGTCCTCCACTTGTCACCGCAGGTAACCTCATTAAACTTTAAGAAATATATTTACTTAGAAAATTGGTGACATGTTCAAAACCTTTTACCCTCTGTACCTTTATGTAACATGTCAGTAAGAAGATACAGGAATTATTTCCATCCCAGCTATTTATGATATATCCACATATTACAATATAAGTCTGATTTGTGTCACTTCTACCTCTGAGACCTAAACCTATCTTAAGAAAACATATCAGTTTCCTGCTATTAAAAAAGGAAAGATTGCAGTGCATGTGTAGTGAGAGTACAGAGCATCCGGTGTGCACCAATCTTTCCACAAACTTCCATGGGAGCGCTCACTTATTTTTAGAGAGTTGGACAGTGAATCATATGTGTGGGTCTCCTGCCTGTGATGCTAGTCACTACAAGCAGTATGAATAGAAAGGTAGTCAGTCAACCCGGGATAATAAGCCAGTAGGCAAAGTATAAGATTCAGTGAGCAGACAGAGACGTGGTCAGAAATAGATCTGAGGTCAGAAGTCGGGAGGTAATGTATAAAGTTCAGGAAGCAGAGACATGGTCAGAAAGAGGTCCGAGGTCAGAAGCCAGGAGGTAATATATAAGGTTCAGGGAGCAGACAGAGACGTGGTCAAGAAGAGGTCAGAGGTCTGAAGCCGGGAGGTAACATATAAGGTTCAGGGAGCAGACAAAGACGTGGTCAGGAAAAGGTCAGAGGTCAGAAGCCGGGAGGTAACATATAGGGTTCAGGGAGCAGAAAGATGTGGTCAGGAAGAGATCCGAGGTCAGAAGCTGGGAGGTAATATATAAGGTTCAAGGAGCAGACAGAGACATGGTCAAGAAGAGGTCAGAAGCCACGAGGTAACATATAAGGTTCAGGGAGCAGATAGAGACGTGGTCCGAGGTCAGATGCCGGGAGGTAATGTATAAAGTTCAGGGAGCAGAGACATGGTCAGAAAGAGGTCCGAGGTCAGAAGCCAGGAGGTAATATATAAGGTTCAGGGAGCAGACAGAGACGTGGTCAAGAAGAGGTCAGCGGTCAGAAGCCAGGAGGTAACATATAAGGTTCAGGGAGCAGAAAGACACGTGGTCAGGAAGAGGTCAGAGTTCAGAAGCTGGGAGGTAACGTATAAGGTTCAGGGAGCAGACAGAGACGTGGTCAAGAAGAGGTCCGAGGTCAGAAGCCAAGATCAGAACACTTACACCAGACAGGGGCTAAGAGCACACTGAGCAAACAGGAAGTACAACTGGTGATGTTCAGAGAGAGCAAGCCCAGTAAAGAAACAGAGCCATCACCAGGAACGAGACGCATCTATGAAGGCACCTCCCAAATCCAGCATGGACCCTAGTGCTGAAAGACAACCTGTCAGCAAGTGCACAAGACACTTAACAGAGCATATTCAAATTCAAAATACTTCGCACAGCGGAGCCGTGACAATAGCATCCCAAATGCAAAATGCTCTGCTGAGCAGAACCGTGACACCACCATGCACAATCATTCTTGCTTAGAAAGGCCACCTCTGAAAAAATACAACTAAAAATCCCTCCATTATTGAATATAGAAATGATTTTTAATAACAGGTACATTACAATGCCAATTGCTTTAACAAGTGTTTTGCAATTTTAAGTATGTATGATAAGAGAATCCCTTTTTTTAAATAGAGAAACACTTTAAAAAACCCAAGTAATCTAAATTATGAAAAAAAGGGAAAAGTTATGAAAAAAACCCCTAATTTTTATTTTTTGTGTGTTAGCCATAAAAATCTCCTCTGTACAATAATTCTACAATTTGCTTTTTGAGGTACAATTTAACGAGGTTTGAACAAGGTAAAACTTTCACTCCCATAAAACAACTTATACGAGACGCCAAAATATCCCTGAGCTTTTATAGTGTATGAATATCATCAACTCATTCCGGACCCACCGCTGTCGTGTCATAATGGAGCACCGCTACAACATAAAAAAGTTTTGCATCATAAAACCTCTTCTAATAATAACAAAACCTCTTGTAAATCTTCAGTTTATAGACTAAGGAATATTTTCTCCTAAGATTGGAAGGAAAAAAAAAGACTTTATTTTCTTGTTTTTTTTTTTAATGGGCTTAAATTCAAAGTCGAAAGTTAATTACGAAAAAGTTTGCAGTAAACCACGGGAATCTTGACGACAAATTAGCATTCTGATGCCAACGTTACTTGTCTAATAACAAGATCTGACTCTCATCCAACAATCTAAATTACTTTTCACCAGTTGACTTGTTATTCACAGATATACCAGGCATATCTGTTTAAGTATTCAAGCCGAAGCTTAAACAGTAGAAAATATATCAATTTAAGAATATGTAACAGTCTGAAAAGCCTCGGTGGGAAATTCTCTCTTTTTTTCTTTTAGTAACTAATCTATTAAAAGAAATATTTTCTTAGTTAAGGAGTTAAGACATATGGAAGGAAAAGTTTGAAGGAAAGGAAGTGGGGAGGAAAACAATGAAGGCTTCTCTTTTTGATTGATGTTCAATGACGTTATAATATGTAGATATTGAGATATTTCAAATACTATTGTGATTAGTAAGAGTTGCTCCCACCATGAAAAGTTATACCCTAAATTTGAATAAGTTGAGGTCCAACAAGCTATCTCCAACAGTCCCATGGAGATTTAATGGAGCAATGAAGAACTCTACCATAACTGAGCATTAGGGGTGCTTCACACATAGCGAGATCGCTACCGAAATCGCTGCTACGTCACGGTTTTGGTGACGCAACAGTTACCTCATTAGCGATCTCGCTGTGTGTGATACTGAGCAGCGATCTGGCCACTGCTGTGAGATCGCTGCTCATTACACACAGCCCTGGTTCGTTTTCTTCAAAGGCGCTCTCCCGCTGTGACACACAGATCGCTGTGTGTGAAAGCGAGAGAGCGACGAAATGAAGCGAGCAGAGAGCAGGAGCCGGCGTCTGGCAGCTGCGGTAAGCTGTAACCAAGATAAACATCGGGTAACAAGGGAAGCCCTTTCCCTGGTTACCTGATATTTACCTTCGTTACCAGCCTCCGCCGCTCTCGCTGTCAGTGCCGGCTCCTGCTCTCTGCACATGTAGCTGCAGTACACATCGGGTTAATTAACCCGATGTGTACTGTAGCTAGGAGAGCAAGGAGCCAGCGCTAAGCAGTGTGCGCGGCTCCCTGCTCTCTGCACATGTAGCTGCAGTACACATCGGGTTAATTAACCCGATGTGTACTGTAGCTAGGAGAGCAAGGAGCCAGCGCTAAGCAGTGTGCGCGGCTCCCTGCTCTCTGCACATGGCACATGTAGCTGCAGTACACATCGGGTTAATTAACCCGATGTGTACTGTAGCTAGGAGAGCAAGGAGCCAGTGCTAAGCAGTGTGCGCGGCTCCCTGCTCTCTGCACATGTAGCGACGTTATGATCACTGCTGCGTCGCTGTGTTTGACAGCTAAGCAGCGATCATAACAGCGACTTACAAGGTCGCTGTTACGTCACAGAAAATGGTGACGTAACAGCGACGTCGTTGTCGCTGTCGCTATGTGTGAACCCAGCCTTATAAAGCCTCGATCTCAGGAATAATGGGTCCCTTTGATCCACTGATTTGGAAGATATCACCTATCCTTTAAATCAATGGCGGTCCATCCGGCTATCTTCAGCGGTCCTATGGAGAATGAACACAATCGTGACTTACTAAATTACACAGGAATGTTCAGATCTTTGATCTTGGGATTGTTGGGGGTCAAATTGGTTGATCCTCTACTAATCTGCAAGGTATCAACTATACTTTGGATAGGTGATAACCTTTAATGATGGGAATAGCTCTTTAATATCAGTGTATTCTTACAGAATAGAATATAGTTTTCATACTGTTTAAGTACAAGGATTTTGTTTTCTTGTGTATTGATAGGAAATTGCTGTAAATTATCTGTTTAGGAACTTCAGAGATGCTCCCATCGTGAAAAGTTATCACCTACCCTTTGAGTTGAGATCCAACCCGCTATCTCCAATAGTCCCAAGTAGAATTAATGGAGAAATGATGGACTCCATTCCAACTGAGCATTTTAGAGCCTCGATCTCAGGATTAATGGGGTTGCTTTGATTAATCATCCAGTGAAATGGTAGATATCACCTATCCTTTAAATAAGTGGAGGACCATCCTTCTATCTTCAGAGGTCCCATGGAGAATGAATACAGTGGTGACTCACTCCATTACAACACAATATTCAGATCTTTCCTCTCGGGATTTTTGAGGGTCAGATTGGTTGATCTTCTACTGATCTGCATGGTGTCACCTCTTTTGAATAGGTTATAACTTTTACCGAATGGAATAGCCCATTAATATCAGTGTATAGAACATCATTTTCCTAATGTTTTATTCAAGAATTTTTTCTTGTGTATTTTATAAGAATTTGTTGTAAATTGTCTTGAAATTTCAGAGTTGCTCCCATCATGGAAAGTTATCACCTATCCTTTGGATAAGTGGAGGTCCAACCAGCTATCTCCAACAGTCCCATGTAAAATTAATGTACCAATGATGGACTTCTTTCCAACTGAGCATTTTAGAGCCTTAATTTCAGTATTGATGGGGCCTTTTGGTCAATCTTCCACTATTTTGGTAGATTTCATGTATCCTTTAAACCAGTGGAGATCCATCCAGCTATCTTCAGAGGTGCCATGGAGAGTGCACGCATTGGTTACTTATTCCATTACAACACAATGTTCAGATATTGGATCTCAGGATTTTTGAGGGTCACATTGGTTGATCCTCTACTGATCTGCAAGGTATCACCTATAATTTGGATAGTTGATAATTTTTAATGAAGAGAATATCCCTTGAGCGAATTCTTATAGAATACCATATACTTTTCATAATATTTAAGTACAAGAATTTTTTAATATTGTGTAATCATAAGAATCCGTTCTAAATTGTTTATTTAGAAACTTTGGAGTTGCTCCCATCATGAAAAGTTATCACCTATCCTTTGGATAAGTGGAGGTCCAACCAGCTATCTCCAACAGTAAAATGTAGAATTAATGGAACAATGATAGACTCCATTCCAACTGAGTATTTTAGAGCTTCAATCTCAGGATTGGTGGGGTTCCTTTGATTAATCCTCCACTGATTTGGAAGATATCGCCTAACCTTTATGTCAGTGGAGATCAATCCGGCTATCTTCAGATGTCCCATGGAAAATGAACACAGTGGTGACTCACAAAATTACATAGGAGTATTCAGATCCTTGATCTTGGGATTGTTGGGGGTCACATTGGTTGATCCTCTACTAATCTGCTAGGTATCAACTATTGGATAGGTGATAACTTTTAATGATGGGAATAGCTCTTTAATATCAGTGTATTCTTATAGAATAGAATAGAATAGAATTTGCACACTGTTTAACTACAAGGATTTAGCTTTCTTTTGTATTTATAAGAATATGTTGTATATTGTCTATTTAGAAACTTCAGAGTTGCTCCCATTATGAAAAGTTATCACCTATCCTTTGGATAAATGGAGATACAACCAGCTATCTCCAACGGTTTCATGGAGAATTAATGGAGCAAAGATGGAGTCCATTCTAACTGAGCATTATAGAGCCTGGATGGGGTCCCTTTGATAAATCTTCCACTGATTTGGAAGATATCACCTATTCTTTAAATCAGTGGAGGTCCATCCGGCTATCTTCAGATGTCCCATGGAGAATGAATGCAGTGGGGATGTAGGGGGGGGTGACCTGAGCCCTTAAAATCTCCCTGAAGACCTGGGTTCATGTGTTGTATGTGTACAACTGAATATATGTCATGTTACTGTGGCACCCTGGACAAGCCAGGGGCCACAGACCACAACACCTACACACCCCACACTCCCAGCAGGCACACCGAAGCCAGAAAAAAACCCTTGTTGCCTTCCTCCAGGGGCTGATGATCACACCAGGGGGTGGGCCAGGCGGTTGGCCCCGCCCACCGAGGAGTTCACAGTCCTGGAGGCGGGAAAAGCAGACAGTCTAGTTTGGACAGTGAAAGTGGAAGGAGGAAAGTGTAGTAGTGGAGCAACTGACTGACAGCGTCCGGGTGTGTGGCCCGGGCGAGACAGCAAGGTTGGCAGACGGTGGTGACCGTCTGCAGGAGTGGCCTATCAGAGTTACCGTGAGGACCGTGGACGGGCGGTGGCCCGGCGGTACCAGACCGGTACACGAAGAGAAGTCACCACCATCTGGCAGGGGCTTTCGGACCCCGGCAAGGCTAGGAGTCGCCGTGAATTTGCCGAATCCATTAGTGAAGGGGACCTCCTGGGTTTCCAAACAGCTAAGTCCCGACAGAAGGCAACAGTCCAACCACCAGAGAGAGACACAACCACCGCCAAGGCAACCGTTTCTCAGGGCCAGAGCCTGCGGGCAAGAAGGGGCCCCTCCAGCCCATATCCAAGCTGGGGAGTGGGTTACCAGTGGGAACCGATCGGAACCAACAACCGTTCATAGGTGCAGGGAAAGGCAGTCACCATCAACCTGCCGGGAGAAACAACACCGCAGCCATCTGTGGGACCCGTCCATCCAGCCGAGTGTTTTACCGAGAACTGTGTCTTCATCATTGGGCTGAGTGAGTACCACCGTGCCGTGCGGCACAGCGCTGCCCCTGCGACCCTGCACCTCCCCAGGCCCCGTAACCCGCCTGCCATCCATCCCTACCCCATCACCGGGCCCCGGGACAACCAACCCCCTACCCAGGGAGGGGAGAACTAACAACAAAGCTGCTTCCTGTCACCGCTCCCGGGATCCCCGTCCAGAGCAGCGGTGGTGTCACTATTATCACCACAACCGTGGGTGGCGTCACGGACAATAATCAAATCCCCCACCATCAATCCCCCTTTTCCCTCACGGGTGAGGAGCGCCTCTCGAGTCCCCGGTATCCGGCCACCGCTCAGCCACCACCGAGCAGCGGCAGCCGAAGCAGCAGCAGCGGCCGGACCCGAGCAGTGGGGGAGCGCGGCGTTCCCTCCTCCACCCGCGACATTACCGGTTGTGGAGCAATTTATGGGAGTAGTATGGGTCATGTCACAGTCCCATCAGCTACCACTAAATGGTGGTGAGCTCCCCCAAGTTTGGCCAGGAGTATCAGATGGAAAGGCATAGTGGTGGCGCTGCCAGGACAACAGAGATTGTCCGGCCCACAGTTGTAGAAAAAAGGAGGAGAGAGAAAGAAGGAGAGGAGTTGGAGTTAGGAGAGGAAGGAGATTAAAGCTATGCAGAGAATGAACAGTTCCTGGGCAACAGAAGTGCACCCCTGCGGCAAGTGGATGGGCAGGAAAAACACGGACACAAAGCATGGGGCCAAGTCCTATGGACCACCACCGTGAATCTAGTGCTGAAGGACTCCTGAAGTGGGGATCAGCCTGGCCATTTTGCCCAAACTTGTAGCGGTAGGTACCGACGATCCTGGAAGCCGCTGGGACTCTGTAGCAGCTGGGTTAAGAGAAGTGATATGGAAATGTGTGTCCTGTCCTCTAAAGAATTAGTGCCTGTCTTACAGAGAAGAAGGTTCTTATAAATCGTTTATCTACAGTAAAGCTGATGTAATAGCAGAAAGTACAGTGTCTGACTGATTTATCGGGACTAGAGCCTGCCACAGAGGTAAAGAAGCCAAAAAGCCCCTGAGAGCATGCACCCTACCAGTTCCAGCATTTACACAACCTGTTTCATGAAGTGCGTCAGTCAGGGACACGACTACAATCCCAGGGCATTGCAGAACCCCTGACCGACCTTTCAGTGACTTACAAAATTGCAACAAAATATTTTTGATTTTTGACTTTGGTACTCTTTTGGCATTAACAGGAAGTGAACAAGAAGTGAACATTTACAGGAATTGAACAGAAAATGAACAGTCACAGGAAGTGAACATTCACAGGGAGTGGACAGGAAGTGAACATTCACAGCAAGTGAACAGGAAATGAAGTCACAGGAAGTGAACATTCACAGGGAGTGAACAGGAAATGAAGTCACAGGAAGTGAACATTCACAGGGAGTGAACAGGAAGTGAACATTAATAGGAAGTGAACAGGAAGTGAACATTCACAGGAAATGAACAGTCACAGGAAGTGAACATTCACAGGGAGTGAACAGGAAGTGAACATTCACAGGAAGTAAAATCATGAAGTCACAGAAAGTGTGTCATGACAGCTGACACCATGCTCCTATGACAACCGACTGGTACCCGATAGCCACAGCCGACGTGTGGGGGGAAACGTGAGTTCACCACGTGAGCCCACATCAAAGACAGGAAAGGAGACCAAGGATGTATATGTACGTCCTAGAACATTAAGGGGTTAAATAAACTATAACAAGTTCACACTTCACCTTTTTATGACTCGCTGTCATAACTCCATATACCAGAATCAAATGCAAAAAATGCAAAAAAAAAAATTAGAAATTTACCCGTCTTTTTTTTCTACAAGCTTTTTACAGTTATTTTCCATTAATTGCACAGTATTATACAACAATATCTACACGGAATGATATTTATTAACTGACATTGTATCTAATGTCACACTTATTCCGAGTTGGAGAAAATACTACTTTAAGTTAGACACATTAGGAAAAAAAATATCATAAAGCCGATATCCATTATGTCAAAATGTGTTATAATTGTTGCTTTCTGTGGAGTTCCTGCTATGTGCGGTGATTATCATCCTAGCTGTCAAGCCTCCTGGAAAAGGCAATATAATTCAATGTTTTACTGGTTGAGCTAGATCCCTATGGTAACCGGCTTTACTTTTCTGCTTTGCCATTAGCTTTTATTGTGTTGTAAACAACAGCTCTTTTCTATTGTTATAAAGTAACAACCCATAAAATACACAACGTCAAATGTGCATAAAAACGTAAAAACGATGGCGGGTGCTTGGCCTAAAACTCATTGATAACTCATGAACAAGAAAAATCGTTGTTGCTTTTTTCCGGTTTTTGGGTTTTTTTTATTGCCTTTCTCTAATTGCTTTTAATACTCAGCAACATAATCTGGAATCGCTTGTATGAATCCGTATCAGCCCGTGCAGAGGTAATTAGTTTGGCTCAGAAATGTAGCAAAATGTTTAGGTATTAGTGCAGAAATCTCAATATGCTTATAGAAAAGAAACTCTATTAAGAACATTGATAGAATCGGAGAAGAAGTTTTAGAATGTAAGATCATTGAGGATTTTTATTTTTATTTATTTTTAGCTTATAGGGCAAAAATAATCTGGAAAAAAATTATCTTGTTTTACTTAACTAAAACTAGATTATTATTATTATTATTATTATTATTATTATTATTATTATTATTATTATTATTTTCAAGTAAAATGGTTAATAGTAGAGTGAGATGTCATATTTTACTGCTTGAGCCAAGATAAGCAGGCGTCACATTGGTGATTGAGTGTAGACAGCTTATAGAGCTGAGCGAGAGAATACGATTCTCTAGGGAGGGTCAATGTGTCCATGGACTGAAGGCTGTTTGCACATTTTTTCTTTTTCGGAAGTTTTGCAGAGGACACTTAAATTCTTCCTAAAAATGCAAAATGCCTCAAAAACTTGGAAGATCTCCTCAGTTTCCTAAAAAAATAAATAAATAAAATACGGCAAAAAGACAAGGAAACTCTTCAATTTCTCCCACACAAATGCAAAACTCATCAAAACTTTGGAGGACCTGCTCAGTTTCCTCTAAAAAAAAATAAAGCAAAAAGACAAACAAACAATTCCTGCAAAAATATGAAGAAATCCTTAAAAACTTGGAGAATCTGCTTAGTTTCCTCTAAAAAATAAAACAAGGCAAAAAGACAAAGAATCTCTTCAATTCCTCCTAAAATATGAAGAACTCCTCAAACACTTGGAAGATCTGCTCAGTTTCCTCTAAAAAATACAGCAAAAAGACAAAGAAACTCTTCAATTCTTCCTAAAAATGCAAAACTCTTCAAAAACTTGGAGGATTTGCTCAGCTTCCTCTTAAAAAAACATGTGAAAAAGACAAAGAAACTCTTAAATTTTTCCTAAAAAAATGCAGAACTTCTCAAAAACTTGAAGGATCCACTCAGTTTCTTCTAAAAAAATAAGGCAAAAAGACAAGGAAACTCTACAATTCCTCCTAAAATATGTAGAACTCCTCAAACACTTGGAAGATCTGCTCTGTTTCCTCTAAAAAAATACAGCAAAAAGATAAGGAAACTCTTCAACTATTCCTAAAAAGAAATACAAAATTCCTCAAAAACTTAGAGGAAGCCAAGCAGAGCCTCCAAAAAAGAAAACATGACAAAATGACAAGGAAACTCTTCAATTTCTCCTCCAATATGCAGAACTCCTCAAAAATTTGGAGGATTCGCTCAGTTTCTTCTAAAAAAAACAAGACAAGGAAACTCTACAATTCATCCTAAAATATGTAGAAATCATCAAAACTTTGGAGGCAGGGTGGATAAAAATCTTGATTTTTTTAAAAAAATCAAAAAAATCAGATTTTTTTGATTTAAATCAGATTTTTTTGATTTAAATCAGATTTTTTAATCAAGTTGTACACAAGCAAAACTTTGTCTTTTTGCAAATCTAATTGTTTTACACAAATAAAAATATTAAAACAGTTGATTATGAAACCTAATAATTTTTATTTGCACTATTAAACACTCAGAATTGAACTACAGAGAGTAAGTACTTTTTAACAATAGCCTATCTCTAACGTTTGAAGTAAGCAAACATCTTCAGTGAATACATCAGTCCTTTAAGCCTACTGTTTATTTAGGACTTTTAATAGGAAAACCAGTTGTCCTGCTTTAGCAGTTCCTAAGCGGTTTCGGACTGTTGTGTGCACAAAACCAAATGAAGAAAACAATCTCTCTACTCCTGCGGATGAAGCCGATGCAGTCAGTAGCTGAGTAGCTAGATTTATTATCTTTGCTGGAAGAACAAGTGATTGCGACTTCCACCAGTCCAGTGGTTTTAGTTCATTAACGACGTTATCTGCAAACATGTATTTTTGAAATGGTGCAGATTCACACTTCAATTTCAGCACAGTTGCCACAATGTCATGGTTAGTATTGGCGAGCCACTCCATTGCAGAGTTGATTTCCGCCTCAGATAATTTTTTCCCTCTGTAGATGGGATGCAAGATATTGGCTAAATAGTGTTCTTCTTTTAATGCTTGGTCCTTGCGGTGCTGTATTGCAACCTTTACATTGTTTGAGAGGTTCAAGAGATCTAGAGAACCTTCTAAATCTTTCCAAACTTCTGTGGCATCAGCTATGGTTGCAGTATCTTTCTGCATTTTATCCAACGCAATCGATATTGGCTTTAACCTTTCCAAAAGGTCCTCGGCATTTCTCTTCACACCAAGATTTAATACTTTGCTTCGTATATTAGCATCAATTTTATCCCGATGTGTTTCGCAAATGGACAGTAATTTTGACCAGTTGTTAATAAACAGTTCCAAGCAGTCAGCCAAGGTATTCCATCTAACATCTTGTGGTAGAACCAACTTCAGTCCTCCCATTTCCTTGTAGGTTGCATGTGCAAAATGATTATTGCGGAAATATTTAACAATTTCTACAACATGTTCCTTGACACCCAAAATATGCAGGTCTTTTGCCAAAAGATGCAACAAATGGGCAGAACAACCGTATGTAATGACATTTGTGTCATCCTGTGCCAGTTCCGCTCGCATTTTTGCCACATTGCTTGCGTTATCAGTAACTAAGCTCCTTACTTTACATCCAAACTGTTCTTGGCATTGGTGAATTGAGTTCTTAGCAATTTCAAGTAAATATTCAGCAGTATGTGAATTTCCAGATGTGTCGATTGTGTCTGTAAGGTAAGTTTCACCATCTTCTGTTGTGACACAAGTGCAAATTATGGGGTCGTTGTGGATGTTGCTCCAACCATCCAAGCTCATGTTGAGAACCTTGTCTTTCAAATATTTTGTACAAGCCGCTCTTTCTATGTCGTATACAGCCTGAAGATGTTTTCCTGAGATATCAAATCTACTTGGTGGTTTGTAGCCTGGTCTAATTCCTTCGATCATTTGTACAAACAATGGGTGCTCAACTAGTCGGAAAGAAGAATTGGTTGCAAATATGAATTTAGCAATTAATTCATCAAAATGTTCTTTCTGGCTCGTCGTAGTCTTTAAGATGAATTTTTCTACACTTTGTTGCACGCAAAGTTTTTTTTTGGGCTGCTTTGTTGAAGTTGTACCCAGATATTGATTGTCACGTGCAGCACAAGCCATATTTGACCCTGAAAGCACAGAAATTAAAAATATAAATCGACTGCGTATTTGAAGAAATATAACGAAAATATTGAAACAAACTTTTTGAACAATGTAATGGTCCTCGTCCTATAAGGGCTGTCTCAAAAGTTATGCTACTCAAGTTTTCCGGTGAGGTTGCTGTAATACTGGTAACTAATATCAGAGCCTCAGCAACTGAAAAAAATTATGTCACAAAAGTTTTAAAAATGTTTTTTTTTTAAAATGGTCAATTTGGCAGACTTCAAAAGTGAATTGCAGCCTACAATAAAAAAAAAATAAGCGTATACACACTTTATTTTTACTTAAAGGACATGTGCACCTTTATTTTTTAAGGTGCAGCCAGTCACAGTGTGCACATGTCCTCCCCCCGCAGCTCTCTTACCTCCGATGTCAGCGCTGCGGGGATCCGTGGCTTCGTTCTGCCCGTCCGCGAGCGCGCCTCCATTCATTTCAATGGAGCGTGCGGCCCACTGACGTCACGCCGCTGGATCACTGCGAGTAGGCCGCAACCGGAGGACGGGAGGCGGACGGTCAAAATGAAGCCACGGATCTCAGCGCTGCGGGGATCGGAGGTAAGAGCACTGCGGGGGGGGGACATGTGCACCTTAAAAAAAATAAAGGTGCACATGTCCTTTAGCGTTAATTTTCTGTGAAATATTGCTTTAACATAAATTTAAATTCTATACTCCAGAACTACCAGTGCTAGAAATTTTTCTTTTCATAGACTTTAACCATCCCAGTAAAATGTCTGTTAAAAAAATAGGTTGTAAATGAATTGCCAGACTTACCACTAGTACTAGGCTCCTGGTGCATAAGAAGCTGTGGGGGTTCATTGACATTAGTTGTATCACTATCGACATCTTCATTTCCCTTCTGGTTGCAGTTTTCATAATGTGATTTCAAACGGCAAACAAGTCCTTGGATATCCTTTTGACAGTATTTGCACTTTGCTCTTGCACCTTTCTTTCCAAGATCTGCTGCTGGCATCTCAACAAAATGAACCCAAATAGGGTCTCTCTTACGACCTGCTGCCATGGCTCACACAGATCACTTATGAAGTTTGATTGTTACTACAGCCTGAGCCAAGCACTGCTGATGTTACTACAGCCTGAGCCAAGTACTGCTGATGTTACTACAGCCTGAGCCAAGCACTGCTGATGTTACTACAGCCTGAGCCAAGTACTGCTGACTATCCAACAAGTTTGGGCATGTCAAGTGAATGCAGGGAAAAAGAAACTAAACCAAAACTGAAACCAAGCTAAAAGTGTGGAATTAAAGGGGCAGTATGAACAAAATGTGGAGGCTATTAATAGTTTATACAATTAAGACATGCTGCTTTTAAACACCTACCTATTGCCATATAGTAAAACAAAAAAGATTTTTACTTACTTTGGGGTCCCCCCCTCACCCTGGCGTTAGATCGTTGCCCCTAGTTTCGTCCGTGTAACTATGGGCGCACATGCACACTGCTCTCACTTCTCATTTTAATCGTGATTTATATTAAAAAAAAAACTTTTGATTTAAATCAGTGATTTAAATCATGATTAAAATCATGATTTAAATCGATCCGATTTAAATAGAAAAAAATCTTTTGATTTAAATCGTGATTTAAATCATGATTTAAATCGGCGTGATTTAAATCAATCCACCCTGTTTGGAGGATCAGTTTCTTTTAAAAAAAAAACCACGGCAGAAAGACAAGTAAAGATTTCAATGCCTTCTAAAATATGCAGAACTCCTCAAAAACTTGGAGGATCTGCTCAGCTTCCTCAAAAAAGTAAAACACGGCAAAAGGACAAGGAAACCCTTCAATTCCTCCTAAAATATGTAGAATTCCTCAAAAACTTAGACTATCTGCTCAGTTTCCTCTTAAAAAAGTCACGTCAAAAAAACAAGGAAACTCTTAAATTTCTCTTAAAAAAATGCAAAACTTCTCAAAAACTTGCAGGATCTGCTAAGTTTCCTCTAAAAAATAAAACACAGCAAAAAGACAAGGAAACACTTCAGTTCCTAATAAAATATGCAGGACTCCTCAAAAACTTGGAGGATCGTCTCAGTTTCCTCTAAAAAAAAAAAAAAAAACCACGGCCAACAGACAAGGAACTCCTCAATATCTCCAAAAAAATGCAAAATTCCTCAAAAACTTGGAGGATCTGCTTGGCTTCCTCTAAAATAGAAAACATGTCAAAATGTCAAGGAAACTCTTCAATTCCTCCTAAAATATGCAGAACCCCTCAAAAGGAATTGACCTGACAAATCTGCACCAAATTTGCAAGGAGAAAATACTCATCGTGTGCACACATCAGGATTCTTATTCCCTTTGCTAAGTCTAAGAAATTCTTCAGGTTTTATGACAAATTTGCTTTGAAAAAATGCATAAAAACAGCCTTACCTCACAAACGTGACAATCTGTATAGATTTCCACGGACACTAAGTAAAGACAATAGAGCCCATGGAAGTCTATCAGAAACCAAGCATGTGCAGTAGCAAGTAGTTGCTATGCATGCTCAGCCACATCCATAGACTTCTATGAGTTTTATTAAAGTCAATGAATCCCATAAATGTCTATGAGAAACCAAGTGAATCCAAAAAATAATTAGTGCCAGGCATGCTCAGCCACATCCATAGACTTCTATGAGCTTTATTAAAGTCAATGAAGCTCATAGAAGACTATGGGAAACCAAGTGTGTGCAATAATAATTAGTACCACGAATTCTCAGACACATCCATAGACTTCTATAAGCTTTATTAAAGTCAATTAAGCCCATAGAAGTCTGTGAAGCCAAGTGTGTTCAATAATAATTAGTACCAGGCATGCTCAGCCACATCCATAGACTTCTATGAGCTTTATTAAAGTCAATGAAGCCCATAGAAGTCTGTGAAACCAAGTGTGAGCAATAATAATTAGTACCAGGCATGCTCAGCCACATCCATAGACTTCTATGAGTTTTATTAAAGTCTATGAATCCCATAAATGTCTATGAGAAACCAAGTGTATCCAAAAAATAATTAGTGCCAGGCATGCTCAGCCACATCCATAGACTTCTATGAGCTTTATTAAAGTCAATGAAGCCCATAGAAGTCTGTGAAACCAAGTGTGAGCAATAATAATTAGTACCAGGCATGCTCAGCCACATCCATAGACTTCTATGAGCTTTATTAAAGTAAATGAAGCCCATAGAAGTCTGTGAAACCAAGTGTGAGCAATAATAAGTAGTACTAGGCATGCTCAGCCACATCCATAGACTTCTATGAGCTTTATTAAAGTCAATGAAGCCCATAGAAGTCTGTGAAACCAAGTGTGAGCAATAATAATTAGTACCAGGCATGCTCAGCCACATCCATAGACTTCTAAGAACTTTATTAAAATCTGTGAAGCCCATGGAAGTCTATGAGAAACCAAGCATGTGCAGTAACAAGAAGTTAATATGCATAATTGGTCATGTCTATAGACTGCAATGTGTCCCATTAAAGTCATCGGAAACCTCAGAAGTCTATGAAAAGTTGTGTTTCTCAGGAAGAAGAGTATATTGCACAATTTTGACCAGGAACAGGTTATACCCGTCTACCAAAGCGGGCGATATAGTCTCTTTTGGTACTGCCATTTTGGTAAAGTAGAAAAATGTATCATAGTCATAAAAATGGGATAAAAGCGCCAGGGCCTCTTGTCTACAGGTGGTCAGGACTATGGTGGTGCAGCCCCAGTAAAGGAGCAAAATTCATATATTCACCAATCTCAAACATTTGGAGGGAGAAGTCTTCTGAGTTTTCAGAGTCACATTCCTCAGATCCCGAGTAACTAAAACTTTTTTTTTCTCAACCCATTCATTACATTGGAAGACGTAGTATTAATGTAGACTCTGACTTTGGCAAAGTCTTGGCAGATGCAACTGTGCTTATTAATCTGTGCTTAAATGTCATTACTCTAACTTTTCCGGATACATAACATTTGTCGGGTCTCAGCAGACTTCGCTCAATTCAGTTAAAACATCTGCTAAAAATGCAAAGCAATTCGGTAAACAGGAAATCCAAAAAGCAGGGGACTTGAAAGCAAAACAATTTTGAGTCCCGTGTGCCCCGGACCGACACATCTCAGCGTTACATCCCTCAATTTACAATGACAGCGGAATGGAAATGAAGATAGAAGAGGATCCTGCAAAATTAAAGTCTCCCGGTTCCCACTCACCCACCGAGTGTGACCAAGAACATCAAGAATGAGACAAGTCAATTCTCGGCATCCAGTATCAAAGATCCCGAATTATTAGATCTCTGTATTACTCGAAAGGTCCCTACTAGTCCCTAGAGATTTTTTTTAATTTACCCCAAATTAACCCAAAATTTCAGTACTAAATCTGCCTCTCTTGGCGAAAAGATGCACAAAAACTATTTTGACAGCATTTTGGTGCAGTTTTCTGCCAGGAGGTGCAAATTTGGTGCTGAAATCTGATGCAGACAGCACAAAATTTTCACCACCTGGCAGAAAATTGCACCGAAACAGCATCACTACCGTTTTTCTGCAGGTTTTTTTGCAGAGAGTTGCAGATTTGGTGCTGAAATTTTTACACCATACTCCTGCATCCAATCTACACCTCCTGGCATAAAATCACATCACTATCGCATCATAAGTGCATGGGGGTTTAATGCGGGGTTTTGGTTTTTTTTGCCAGGAGGTGTAGATTGGATGCAGGAATATGGTGTAGAAATTTCAGCATAACATCACTTCACAATCGCATCAAAATTGCATGGGAGTTTAATGCGGGGGTTTTTTTTTGCCAGGAGGTGTAGATTGGATGGAGGAGTATGGTGTAGAAATGTCAGCATCAAATCTGCATCTCTTGGCAAAAACACTCTTGATTTTCTGTCAAGAGATGCGGTTCTTTGAACTCAGTGACCTCACTTGAGGTGAGGTCACTCAGTTCAATGAGGTCACCTGAGGTCAAGTTACCTGAGGTCATAGGTGGAAATCCATGGGAACCTCCAGCTATGACTGCAAATAACCTGAGTGACATCACTGTTCATCACTGTGGCTCAGTCTCTGCCAGATGATCACACCCGGCAGTCACGTTCTATGGCCATGCACTGTCACTTCAGATTTAGCAGAGCTGGAATCATCGTGGGACCTCATGTGCATTATATCGGACCTGGGTGTTTTAGGGGTTATTAAAGGGGTGAAAAAGGGTGTTTTTTTGTATTTCAATTAAAATAAAGGATTTTTTCAGTGTTTATGTTTATTTCTTTTCACTTACAGGTTAAAAATGGGGGGATTCTCATAGATTAATTTGATTACTAATCTAGGGCTTAGTGGCAGCTGTGATCTGTTATTCACCCCTTATTACCTCATTTGCCTCTTATTACCCCTTCCTACCTTATTCACCCCTTATTACCTCATTACCATACCAGGGCAATTGGGATGAGCCAGGTAAAGTTCTGAGATTCAAGAACATTGAACCAAAGCACATCTCGCATCAAAAATCAAAGCCACTCCATATGGCACATAATATTAGGAAGAAGAAATGGAGCTTACAAGGCTGTTAATGTAAAAATATCCAAGTTTTTATTATACAAAATTCATATTATATTAAAATGGTTTCGATCAGTATAGAAAAAGTACATATACGGTGCTACATAGAGAAAAAGGTGAATTACCACACATAAGTGGGAGAGCAAAGGTGATAACACCCCAAGTAGACATAAAGGGGCAAAGGGTCATACATAAATATAGATGGCTGGCTAGTGACTATGGCGCCTCTGTCTTAGTAACAACCATAATTCTATATAGCCCAATCAGCATAGATCCATAAGGCAGGACAGAGATTTGCCAAATATCAGGCTAATCATGAAAAAAGTCACAGAATGACTAACAAATATGGCGCCCTCACCCTGGCTGGACACATGAGGTAGTGTAGCCAAATCGGCATAAGTCCGTTTTATGCCGGATAGGGATCGCCAGTACAAAGCCAGTCACATAGAGAAGACCCTAAGAACCCAAAACTTACACATGGTTAAGAAGAGGGGCGAACACCAGAGCGTCCCAGGACAGTGCCACGAGCCTTCCTACGCGCGTTTCGCACGGTTTACATCTGCTGGCTTCATCAGGGAAGGTGTTACTAAGACAGAGGCGCCATAGTCACTAGCCAGCCATCTATATTTATGTATGACCCTTTGCCCCTTTATGTCTACTTGGGGTGTTATCACCTTTGCTCTCCCACTTATGTGTGGTAATTCACCTTTTTCGCTATGTAGCACCGTATATGTACTTTTTCTATACTGATCAAAACCATTTTAATATAATATGAATTTTGTATAATAAAAACTTGGATATTTTTACATTAACAGCCTTGTAAGCTCCAAAGTTCTGAGATTGTTGCATCTAATGGATACGACAATCCTGGAGGCTGAGATTTTTAGGTTGGGGGGCCCTATAGGCATGAATCTCCCCAGCCTGAGAATACCAGCTCCCAGCTGTCGGCTTTATCATGATTGGGTATCAAAATTGGGACAAGGGGTGTATGCCATTTTTTTTAAATAATTATTTAGATAATTTCAAAAAAGCCACATGTGGTTCCTTTCACTTTGATACACACCCAAGATAAATGCATAGCTGGGGGCTGCAGCCTGTAGCCGTGACTTTATCTGTGCTGATATAATAATACAGGGGGATCCTATGCCAATGTATTTATTTTTACACCAATAGAGATGCACACAGACAGTTTCTCTGATTGAAAGCATATAAGAAAAATGACAGTGTCCCAATGGGTGAAAGTATCAATCCATCTTTAATCCATATACCTTCTACCACCGCATTTAAGTTCCTGATTCAGGTCCCCATAGACTTCACGTCTGGCCAGATATCTGGGATTCATCTCAGGCCTTAACCCGCCGATCTAGAGTATCTGTGAGTCGCTCATCACTAGCATAATTTCAGTAATAATAATAATAATAATAATAATAATAACAATAATATTTTTTTATTCCTACAAAATTATAGAAAAAGGTAAAGAAATCTTTAATAATAATAATAATAATAATATGTTATTTATTAATATTGCTGCCATGTTCATAATGATGGTAGTAATAATAATAGAAAAAATATTACTATTATTATTATTATTATTGCATTGATAAGTAATTCATTATCGATAATATTAATAAAATATTGCATTATTATTTATTAATATTCTCTGTCATGTTTATAATTGTTGTAGTAATAGAAAATAATATAAAATTATTTAAATTATAAAAGTGAAAGAACAATAAATTAATAATATTAATAATAAGAAGAAGTTATTTATTAATATTGCTGACATGTTTATAATTTTGGTAGTAATAATAATAGAAAAATATATTATTATTATTATTATTACATTAATAAGTAATTCATTTTCAATATTATTAATACAATATTGTATTATTATTTATTAATATTGTCATGTTTATAATTGTAGTTATAGAAAATAGAAAATTATTTAAAATTCTTATAAAAATAATACAGCAATAAATTATTTTTAATTATTATTATTATTATTATTTTTACTAATATTATTAAAATGAAATTATACAGTAATATTAACAAATGATTAATTACTTGTGTATTACAATGGTACAATAATAATAACATATATTAATTATAATTATTATTATTATTAGTAATATTATGATTATGATTATTATTATTATTATTATTATTATTATTATTAGATGTTTGTTTTTCAAGCACAGGTCAAATGATAAAAGAGCAGCTAGCAACATAAAAATGAGAATGGAGACTTTTTTTTATTAATTTATTATTCATAAATACATAAATGTGAAAATATCCCCGGATAAGCCTTGTGTCCTACCTTTGTGTCGTTGGAATCCATCCATGTCGGAGAATTCAATATGATTCTCATCCGCCCAGTAAATTCGCCTGTTGACATAATCTATCGTCAAGGCCGTCGGTCTGGAAATCATTGTTTCTATGACAACACTTTGATTGGATCCATCCATCCCAACGCGCCCGACGTGAGGATACTCGCAGCAGTCTATCCAGTACAAATACCTATGCAGAGTTAATAAACAAGATGTTTACTCGAGTTTCCAATATTTATTTTACCTCTGATGCGCCGGGGATGAGGGGTAAAGGTGGACGCCGGCGGCTGTGATATGTAGTGAACTACAGCGATGTCACTTACGGCGTCTGACTCCTAGTAATTCAATAAAGATATTTTTTCATGTCACAGGATATTCAATCACACAAAGAAAAAATGGATAATAAAAAATATCTACTTTTGTTTTTGTATAAATGTATTTAAGGTTATTGTTAAAGTTAAATATATCAAAATGACTAAAAAAATATGATTTAATCTTCTGCGGCCACTAGAGGCAGTATGAGGTTAACATTACGACTATACACGGTGTTAGCTCCCTCTAGTGGTGGCTTTCATGGAATTCATATTCAATCCATAACCTGTATTCAGTTAGCTCCCAAGCTCCCTCTAGTGGTGGCATACAAAATTTATATTCAATCCATAACCTGTATTAAGTTAGCTCCCTCTAGTGGTGGCATACATGGAATTCATATGCAATCTATAACCTGTATTCAGTTAGCTCCTAAGCTCCCTCTAGTGGTGGCATACATGGAATTCATATGCTATCCATAACCTGTATTAAGTTTGCTCCTAAGCTCCCTCTAGTGGTGGCATACATGAAATTTATATTCAATCCATAACCTGTATTCAGTTAGCTCCCTCTAGTGATGGCATACATGAAATTCATATGCAATCCATAACCTGTATTCAGTTAGCTCCCTCTAGTGATGGCATACATGAAATTCATATGCAATCCATAACCTGTATTTAGTTAGCTCCCTCTAGTGGTGGAATACATGAAATTCATATTCAATCCATAACCTGTATTCAGTTAGCTCCCTCTAGTGGTGGCATACATGAAATTCATATGCAATCCATAACCTGTATTCAGTTAGCTCCCTCTAGTGGTGGCATACATCAAATTTATATTCAATCCATAACCTGTATTAAGTTAGCTCCCTCTAGTGGTGGCATACATGGAATTCATAATCAATCCATAACCTGTATATAGTTAGCTTCAGCTCCTTAGCTCTCTCTAGTGGTAGCATACATGAAATTCATATGCAATCCATAACCTGTATACAGTTAGCTCACAAGCTCCCTCTAGTGGTGGCATACATGGAATTCATATGCTATCCATAACCTGTATATAGTTAGCTCCCTCTAGTGGTGGCATACATGGAATTCATATGCAATCTATAATCTGTGTTCAGTTAGCTCCCAAGCTCCCTCTAGTGGTGGCATACATGGAATTCATATGCTATCCATAACCTGTATATAGTTAGCTCCCTCTAGTGGTGGCATACATGGAATTCATATGCAATCTATAACCTGTATTCAGTTAGCTCCCAAGCTCCCTCTAGTGGTGGCATACATGGAATTCATATGCTATCCATAACCTGAATATAGTTAGCTCCCTCTAGTGGTGGCATACATGGAATTCATATGCTATCCATGACCTGTATTAAGTTAGCTCCTAAGCTCCCTCTAGTGGTGGCATACATGAAATTTATATTCAATCCATAACCTGTATTCAGTTAGCTCCCTCTAGTGGTGGAATACATGAAATTCATATTCAATCCATAACCTGTATTCAGTTAGCTCCTAAGCTCCCTCTAGTGGTGGCAACCGGAAGTCAAAATTCTACCTCTATAGCCAGACTAATAATGAACTCATTCTTCATTTTTTTTTTTTTTAACTATGAGTAATACCTTGATTGAGGATCCAGTGATAAGTCTCTTAGAAACTTAATCATTTTGTTAACAAGTATGGTGGGGAACAAGCCATCCAGCTTGGACACTTCAATAACCCGCTTTTCTGTATCAAACCAATAGAAGTTCTTCCCAATCCAGTCCACGGCAAGTGCGTTGGGTATAGCGGTATTATGTATCACCTTCAACAGAAATAGTAAAAAGCAAGTGGATTCAACTTTTTGGAACTTGTTAAAGTAGTTTTTGATTTTTACAACATCATATAGTAGAATTTGTAAATAGCTGGGAAATACCCAATTTTTATTTTTTTTTTAGCTCAAAGACTAATATCAGAGTTATATTAAAAGTGTCATGCAAATAAACAAAAATCTATGCCCACTATATCAGCCGAGTTACTGCTGATTCAGTGCATTTAGAATTAATCGAAAAGCAATTGTTTTATGTATACAGTCCTTATGCGTCTCCATGTTTAAAGACTACAAACCATTCTTTTTTATAATCTGAAGTTATTTTGTAGTTTTGTTTATTATTTTAGATGCTTTGTGGCACGCAATATTAAAAAATGGGAATACCCTTTAAATAACCATTAAAGGGACCATACAAAATCTCACTTTCCTTTAGGCCATATAATATATTTTCTATTTGGTCATATAACGATCCGGACCTGACAATCATATTATACATTTTTGGGGTTAGGGAAGATGCTGTTAGATACAGATCTTGCATAGAATGCTTAGTACCGCCGTATTGATCATAGTTTATATGCTCATGATACTCTACCTTTACGTCGCTGCCATTCACAAACATCCGATTAACGCGGCTTCCGTTGGATCTGCTGGAATCAATCCAATAGACAACCTCTTCTCTGTAATCAAAGTCCATTGCAATTGCATTGTTTAATCCCTGACAAAGAATACAATCATTCTGATAATGTTGTTAAGCTGCCAGTAAATGGAAGGGCACAATTACACACATATATTATCACACAGTTCAAAAAAAATCATCAGAGCGCGATACAATTAGGTACGGCCTCATGTAAAAACATCCATGAGAATATTTAAACAATTTAGAAAACGCATCAATTGCTGCACATAAAATAAATGCAGATGGTGCAAGTGTTTCATTGTTATCTCACAATGAGTGCTGTTGTTTAACTGCAGGGGATTGACACCTATTAGTACTTTGCAGAATTGATGCAATTGGCTGCACTTTTTATTTCTACCACTAGGTGAAGCCTTGCATATGGCTGAACAGCACAACAAGTGGTAAGATAGGGTACTGCAAGTAAAATTTATCAATAGGAAAATGGGCTGGCTGAACAGCACAACAAGTGGTCAGGAGGGGTACTGCAAGTAAAATTTATCAATAGGAAAATGGGCTGGCTGAACAGCACAACAAGTGGTAAGATAGGGTACTGCAAGTAAAAATTATCAATAGGAAAACTGTATGGCTGAACAGCACAACAAGTGGTAAGATAGGGTACTGCAAGTAAAATGTATTAATAGGAAAACGGTTTGGCTGAACAGCACAAGTGGTCAGGTGGGGTACTGCAAGTAAAATGTGTCAATAAGAAAACTGTATGGCTGAACAGCACAAGAAGTGGTCAGCAGGGGCACTGCAAGTAAAATGTATCAATGGGAAAACTGTATGGCTGAACAGCACAACAAATGGTCAGCAGGGGCACTGCAAGTAAAATGTATCAATGGGAAAACTGTATGGCTGAACAGCACAACATGTGGTCAGGAGGGGTACTGCAAGTAAAATGTATCAATAGGAAAACTGTATGGCTGAACAGCAGAACAAGTGGTCAGGAGGGGTACTGCAAGTAAAATTTATCAATAGGAATAATGTGAAGATTCCGCTAATAACAAAAAATAAATTAATATATATATATATATATATATATATATATATATATATATATATATATATATAATTTATTTTTACTGGCAGTACCTCACCATTGTTCACAGATCATCCAGAGCCAAAAACCAAAAGAGATGCCATGAAACATAAGCGCCACACAACTTAATGGATTTGTCCCAAGATTTCAAAGCATCATTTATTCATAGGATGGGATTAACTTACTGAACGCTGGAACCCCAAGAAGTGATCTCTGCCGAGCGCAGTCTAAATGAAGCATGAGTTTGCCCATTGATACATTCTACTTGCAGTACCCTGACTGACCACATGTTGTGCTGTTCAATAGAATGCACAGTAATACACTTCTTGTTTCTACCTAACATTCTGCTGAACAGCACAATAAGTGGTCAGGTGAGGTATTGCAAGTCAAATTTATCAATAAAAAAAACTGTTTTGGTTCCTCAAAGAACAAAAAAATACATTATAATCAAATAATAAAAAGTAGCCAAAGGTCAAATCACCTGCGATTACAATATTGTCTCCTGTCCTTAGGATGGGGGGTAACTTACAATCTTAGGACAGGTAAGATATGTAGATATTAGAACAGAAGGCATGGCAGCCATTGTGGGTCCCGGCTGGGTACAGGGGCTAAAATTGAGGGGGATAGCATAAGATGGAAATGAGAAGGAATGGCTAATGATAATGAGGCATGGACATTGAGGGCCCTGGACAATCATAACCTTTTTGAGATGAAAATTACAAATTCCGAATTCTTTTCTGTTACCCCCAAATATTTGTAATACTGATATGGAGAATGCTCAGGGTTACTAGCACACATATCCACATTGCTAAACATCTAACCTGCTTCAGCATAGTGTAATTAGATCCGTCTGTGCTCATCCTTCTTATTTCGTGGTGGTCTGCGAGGAGGAGGAAAGGGTCTTCCGCTAAACTCAAGAAAAAGTTACATTTCACTTTAGCCACTGATCAAAACACATGGAAAAGTCAGCACCAAGTCTCCTGGAGAGCGCCAAATCTTACAAGTCATGCACAGTAACTATGCGGATGCGGATGGTGCGGTGGAAGGCGCCTGGTAAGAAAGGAATTACATCTCCCACAAGACGTAGCTCAACTTCTCTGACCATTCCTCCAGCATGAACCCACCAACCAATGTAATCATGGCTGTAATGGTCCTCAGCTGGTTTGCCATATACTAAGACAATTGTTTTTGAAAATTTACAGTGGTTTCCATTTTTAAAACAGTGATCCCCAAATGATAGCACTCATGAAAAATAGCAAAATCAGATAATACTCACCCTCCCCAGGTCCAGGGTTAGCTCTCTGCCCTACGTATGTAATTTTGTTTTGACCAATCACTGGATAAGTGGCTAACGCCAAATATATCAGTAAAACCAATGCTTAGTGATTGGCTGCAGTGATGACTTCCCATTGACTGTACACATCCCCGCTGCAGCCAATCACAGAGATCAGCAACTTATGCCATTCACATTGGAGCCACTGAGCTCAGTGATTAGCTGCAGTGGTGATATCATGTTGACTGTGCACATAACTGCTGCAGACAATCACAGAGATCAGCAGCTTATGCTATCCAAATTATAGCCACTGAGCTCAGTGATTAGCTGCAGTGGTGATATCACGTTGACTGTGCACATAACCGCTGCAGACAATCACAAAGATCAGCAGCTTATGCCATCCACATTAGAGTGGCTGAGCTCAGTGATTGGCTGCAGTTGTGACTTCACATTGACTGTGCAAATTACCACTGCAGCCAATCACAGAGGTCAGCAGCTTATGCCATCCACATTAAAGCCACTGAGCTCGGCAATTGGCTGCAGTGTTGATATCACATTGACTGTGCACATAACCGCTGCAAACAATCGAAAAGATCAACTGCTTATGCCATCCACATTAGAGTAGCTGAGCTCAGTGATTGGCTGCAGTGGTGACATCACATTGACTGTGCCCTTCAGTGCTGCAGCAAATCATTGAGGTCAGTAACTTATGCCATCCACAGTAGAATCACTGAGCTCAGTGATTGGCTGCAGTGGTGACATCCCATTGACTGTGCCTACCAACACTGTAACCAAACCTTGAAATCAGTGGCTCATGCCATCTACATAAGCAGAGCCGCTGAGCTCAGTGATTGGCTGCAGTGGTGTTTTATGTTGTCAATGTGACATCACCACTGCAGTCAAAACACAAAGACAGAAGCAGAGAGAAAGAGACATGGAAAACTTTTATAAAGGACATGTTACCATTTGCAATCATTGTATTGGCTCCAAAGTAACTTAAATAAGAAAAAAGCAACTAATTCTTCTTTACATAAATTGTGCAGTCTATGTCGTCAGCTCCTATGGAGGCCTGTATGTCACAATGGATACAGAATGCAAAAATAAATTATTTAGCCGTGATAAGTTACTTTTTATTGCACGTTCAACTTTTGAATATATATATATATATATATATATATACAGTGCCTACAAGTAGTATTCAACCCCCTGCAGATTTAGCAGGTTTACACATTCGGAATTAACTTGGCATTGTGACATTTGGACTGTAGATCAGCCTGGAAGTGTGAAATGCACTGCAGCAAAAAAGAATGTTATTTCTTTTTTTATTTTTTTTTTAAATTGTGAAAAGTTTATTCAGAGGGTCATTTATTATTCAACCCCTCAATCCACAAGAATTCTGTTTGGTTCCCCTAAAGTATTAAGAAGTATTTCAGGCACAAAGAACAATGAGCTTCACATGTTTGGATTAATTATCTCTTTTTCCAGCCTTTTCTGACTAATTAAGACCCTCCCCAAACTTGTGAACAGCATTCATACTTGGTCAACATGGGAAAGACAAAGGAGCATTCCAAGGCCATCAGAGACAAGATCGTGGAGGGTCACAAGGCTGGCAAGGGGTACAAAACCCTTTCCATGGAGTTGGACCTACCTGTCTTTACTGTTGGGAGCATCATCCGGAAGTGGAAGGCTTATGGAACTACTGTTAGCCTTCCACAGCCTGGACAGCCTTTGAAAGTTTCCACCCGTACCGAGGCCAGGCTTGTCCGAAGAGTCAAGGCTAACCCAAGGACAACAAGGAAGGAGCTCCGGGAAGATCTCATGGCAGTGGGGACATTGGTTTCAGTCAATACCATAAGTAACGTACTCCACCGCAATGGTCTCCGTTCCAGATGAGCCCGTAAGGTACCTTTACTTTCAAAGCGTCATGTCAAGGCTCGTCTACAGTTTGCTCATGATCACTTGGAGGACTCTGAGACAGACTGGTTCAAGGTTCTTTGGTCTGATGAGACCAAGATCGAGATCTTTTGTGCCAACCACACACGTGATGTTTGGAGACTGGATGGCACTGCATACGACCCCAAGAATACCATCCCTACAGTCAAGCATGGTGGTGGCAGCATCATGCTGTGGGGCTATTTCTCAGCCAAGGGGCCTGGCCATCTGGTCCGCATCCATGGGAAGATGGATAGCACGGCCTACCTGGAGATTTTGGCCAAGAACCTCCGCTCCTCCATGAAGGATCTTAAGATGGGTCGTCATTTCATCTTCCAACAAGACAATGACCCAAAGCACACAGCCAAGAAAACCAAGGCCTGGTTCAAGAGGGAAAAAATCAAGGTGTTGCAGTGGCCTAGTCAGTCTCCTGACCTTAACCCAATTGAAAACTTGTGGAAGGAGCTCAAGATTAAAGTCCACATGAGACACTCAAAGAACCTAGATAACTTGGAGAAGATCTGCATGGAGGAGTGGGCCAAGATAACTCCAGAGACCTGTGCCGGCCTGATCAGGTCTTATAAAAAACGATTATTAGCTGTAATTGCAAACAAGGGTTATTCCACAAAATATTAAACCTAGGGGTTGAATAATAATTGACCCACACTTTTATGTTGAAAATTTATTAAAATTTAACTGAGCAACATAACTTGTTGGTTTGTAAGATTTATGCATCTGTTAATAAATCCTGCTCTTGTTTGAAGTTTGCAGGCTCTAACTTATTTGCATCTTATCAAACCTGCTAAATCTGCAGGGGGTTGAATACTACTTGTAGGCACTGTATATATATATATATATATAGTGTAAGAGGGGCACATGGGAGGGACGTATGACTGCAGGACCAAGTTACACTTGGCATTTGCAATATATTTAATAATGGAGAGGTGTATACTTTAAAAAAATAAAGATTTTTTTAGGTAAACTATTTTCCAGTTAATTGTTTCAGATTATTTTAAAACCATTGGAGCAATGAAAAATGACAGCAAAAGTATAAATAAAAAAAATAAGGTTACAATAAAGATGTCTCTCCCCCCCAAACAACAAAGAAACAAACAAAATTGTAAATACAGCGGCTTGTGATACTGGAACTCGGCTGAAAATGGACATCATGAACCAGTGCAAAGTGTGTCACTATATATATATAATGTGTATATACTGTATATATGGCATATATATCTATATATATATCTATCTATATATATATATATATATATATATATCTATATATCTATCCATATATATCTATATACATATATATATATATATATATATATATATATATATATATATATGTACACATTTATAGATATACTGTACATATGGCATATATGTAAATATATATATATATATATATATATATATATATATATATATATATATATATATATATATATATATGTATATATATATACACTTATATATATATATATATATATATATATATATATATATACATACATATATATATATGTAGTTGTTTGGCCTTTAATTAGAATATCTTATTTGTAGAGTTCCGATTTGCCAGTCACAAGCAATTCCGAGTAGGAGCCATATGCAAAATAAGCTGGAGGTGCATTGGGGGCGTGTCCGTGCACTCGGCAGAATCAGTCTGATGTCCCTGATTTCCATACAACTTCTACACCAACTTTCTCACAACTGAGACAGTGAATCTCTGCAAAAATTATATCGCGGTGTGAGCTCCCAAACAGCAATACCCTTAATTGTGTATATAACAAATTGCTGGCAGGTTCCCTTAAAAACAACCAATCAGAATCCACCTTTTATAGCTCTAGAAATCAGAAATTAAAAGGCAGTGTGATCTGATTGGCTGTCGTAGGCATCACTGAAACTTTTTGCAAACGTTTTCGGAAACTTTATTTTGCGCTTGTTTTTGTGCAAAAGTCCTGGGATTAGTAAACATGAGTGTGGTCTGTGCAGCAGTGGTCATCATTATCAGTTAATGTTAGGCTATGTGCACACGTTGCTTTTTTGTGTG